>NW_027274930.1:0-75336 GCF_030028105.1 Mobula birostris
AGCCCAAAGTCTCCAGCCTCCTGTCAAGCCTAAAGCCCGAAGACTCCAGCCTCTTACCTAGTCTCAAGCCTGAAGACTCCAGCCTCCTGCCTAGCCTCAAGCGCGAAGACTCCAGACTTCTGCCTAGCCTCAAGCCCGAAGACTCCAGCCTCCTGCCTAGCCGCAATCCCAAAGACTCCAGCCTCCTGCCTAGCCTCAAGCCCGAAGACTCCAGCCTTCTGCCTAGCCTCAAGCCAGAAGACTGCAGCCTCCTGCCTAGCCTCAAGCCTGAAGACTCCAGCCTCTGGCCTAGCCTCAAGCCTGAAGACTCCAGCCTCCTGCCTACCCTCAAGCCTGAATACTCCAGCCTCCTGTCAAGCCTAAAGCCTGAAGACTCCAGCCTCCTGCCTAGCCTCAAGTATCCAGCCTCCTGCCGAGCCTCAAGCCCGAACACTCCAGCCTCCTACCTAGTCTCAAGCCTGAAGACTCCAGCCTCCTGCCTAGCCTCAAGCGCGAAGACTCCAGCCTCCTGCCTAGCCTCAAGCCCGAAGACTCCAGCCTCCTGCCTAGCGTCAAGCTCGAAGTCTAAAGCCTCCTGCCTAGCCTCAAGCCCGAAGACTCCAGCCTACTGCCTAGCCTCAAGCCCGAAGACTCCAGCCTCCTGCCTAGCCTGAAGCTTGAAAACTCCAGACTCCTGCCAAGCCTCAGGTCTGAAGACTCCAGCCTCCTGCCTAGCCTCAAGCGCGAAGACTCCAACTCCTGCCTAGCCTCAAGCCCCACGACTCCAGCCTCCTTCCTAGCCTCAAGCCTGAAGACTCCAGCCTCCTGCCAACCCTCAAGCCCGAAGAATCCAGCCTCCTGCCAAGCCTCAAGCCTGATGACTCCAGACTCCTGCCAAGCCTCAAGCTCGAAGACTCCAGCCTCCTGCCTAGCCTCAAGCCTGTAGACTCCAGACTCCTGCCAAGACTCAAGCCCGAAGACTCCAGCCTCCTGCCAAGCCTCACGCCCGAAGAATCCAGCCTTCTGCCAAGACTCAAGCCCAAAGACTCCAGCCTCCTGCCTAGCCTCAAGCCTGAAGACTCCAGCCTCCTGCTTAGCCTCAAGCCTGAAGAATCCAGCCTCCATCCTCGCCTCAAGCCTGAAGACTCCAGCCTCCTGCTTAGCCTCAAGCCTGAAGACTCCAGCCTTCTGCCAAGACTCAAGCCTGAAGACTCCAGCCTCCTGCCTAGCCTCAAGCCCGAAGACTCCAGCCTCCTGCCTTCCCTCAAGCCCGAAGACTCCAGCCTCCTGCCTAGCCTGAAGCTTGAATACTCCAGACTCCTGCCAAGCCTGAGGCCCGAAGACTCCAGCCTCCTGCCTAGCCTCAAGCCTGAAGACTCCAGCCTCCTGCCTAGCCTCAAGCCTGAAGTCTCCAGTCTCCTGTCAAGCCTAAAGCCTGAAGACTCCAGCCTCCTGCCTAGCCTCAAGAATCCAGCCTCCTGCCTGGCCTCAAACGCGAAGACTCCAGCCTCCTACCTAGTCTCAAGCCTGAAGACTCCAGCCTCCTGACTAGCCTCAAGCGCGAAAACTCCAGCCTCCTGCCTAGCCTCAAGCCCGAAGTCTCCAACCTCCTGCAAAGCCTCAAGCCTGAAGACTCCAGCCTCCTGCCCAGCCTCAAGTCCGAAGACTCTAGCCTCCTGCCAAGCCTTAAGCCCGAAGACTGCAGCCCCCTGCCAAGCCTCAAGCCCGAAGACTCCAGCCTCCTGCCAACCCTCAAGCCTGAAGTCTCCAACCTCCTGCCAAACCTCAAGCCCAAAGTCTCCAGCCACCTGTCAAGCCACAAGCCCGAAGACTCCAGCCTCCTGCCAAGCCTCAAGCCCGAACACTGCAGCCTCCTGCCAAGCCTCAATCCCGAAGACTCCAGCCTCCTGCCTAGCCTCAAGCCTGAAGACTCCAGCCTCCTACCTAGCCTCAAGCCTGGACTCCAGCGTCCAGCCTAGCCACAAGCCAGAAGACTCCAGCCTCCTGCCTAGCCTCAAGCCTGAAGACTCCAGCCACCTCCCTTGCCTCAAGCCTGAAGATTACAGCCTCCTGCCAAGCCTGAAGACACCAGCCACCTGCCTAGCCTCAAGCCTGAAGATTCCAGCCTCCTGCCTAGTGTCAAGCCTGAAGACTACAGACTCCTGCCGAGCCTCAAGCCTGGACTCCAGCCTCCTGCCTAGCCTCAAGACTGAAGATTCCAGCTTCCTGCCTAGCCTCAAGCCCGAAGACTCCAGCCTCCTGCCTAGCCTCAAGCCCGAAAACTCCAGCCTCCTGCCTAGCGTCAGGCTCGAAGACTCAAGCCTCCTGCCTAGCCTCAAGCCTGAAGTCTCCAGTCTCCTGTCAAGCCTAAAGCCTGAAGACTCCAGCCTCCTGCCTAGCCTCAAGAATCCAGCCTCCTGCCTGGCCTCAAACGCGAAGACTCCAGCCTCCTACCTAGTCTCAAGCCTGAAGACTCCAGCCTCCTGACTAGCCTCAAGCGCGAAAACTCCAGCCTCCTGCCTAGCCTCAAGCCCGAAGTCTCCAACCTCCTGCAAAGCCTCAAGCCTGAAGACTCCAGCCTCCTGCCCAGCCTCAAGTCCGAAGACTCTAGCCTCCTGCCAAGCCTTAAGCCCGAAGACTGCAGCCCCCTGCCAAGCCTCAAGCCCGAAGACTCCAGCCTCCTGCCAACCCTCAAGCCTGAAGTCTCCAACCTCCTGCCAAACCTCAAGCCCAAAGTCTCCAGCCACCTGTCAAGCCACAAGCCCGAAGACTCCAGCCTCCTGCCAAGCCTCAAGCCCGAACACTGCAGCCTCCTGCCAAGCCTCAATCCCGAAGACTCCAGCCTCCTGCCTAGCCTCAAGCCTGAAGACTCCAGCCTCCTACCTAGCCTCAAGCCTGGACTCCAGCGTCCAGCCTAGCCACAAGCCAGAAGACTCCAGCCTCCTGCCTAGCCTCAAGCCTGAAGACTCCAGCCACCTCCCTTGCCTCAAGCCTGAAGATTACAGCCTCCTGCCAAGCCTGAAGACACCAGCCACCTGCCTAGCCTCAAGCCTGAAGATTCCAGCCTCCTGCCTAGTGTCAAGCCTGAAGACTCCAGACTCCTGCCGAGCCTCAAACCTGGACTCTAGCCTCCTGCCTTGCTTCAAGACTCCAGCTTCCTGCCTAGTCTCAAACCCGAAGACTCCAGCCTCCTGCCTAGCCTCAAGCCCGAATACTCCAGCCTCCTGCCTAGCGTCAGGCTCGAAGACTCAAGCCTCCTGCCTAGCCTCAAGCCTGAAGACTCCAGCCTCCTGCCTAGCCTCAAGTCCGACGATTCCAGCCTCCTTCCTAGCCTCAAGCCCGAAGACTCCAGCCTCCTGCCTAGCCTCAAGCCCGAAGTCTCCAGCCTCCTGCTTAGCCTCAAGCCTGAAGACTCCAGCTTCCTGCCTAGCCTCAAGCCTGAAGACTCCAGCATCTTTCCTAGCCTCAAGCCTGAAGATTCCAGCCTCCTGCCTAGCCTCAAAACTGAAGACTCCAGCCTCCTGCCTAGCCTCAAGTCCGACGATTCCAGCCTCCTTCTGAGCGTCAAGCCCGAAGACTCCAGCCTCCTGCCTAGCCGCAAGCCCGTAGTCTCCAGCCTCCTGCATAACCTCAAGCCTGAAGACTCCAGCCTCCTGCCTAGCCTCAAGCCCGAAAACTCCATCCTCCTGCCGAGCCTCAAGCCCGAACACTCCAGCCTCCTGCCTAGCTTCAAGACTCCAGCCTCCTGCCTAGCCTCAATCCCGAAGACTCCAACTCCTGCCTAGCCTCAAGCCCCACGACTCCAGCCTCCTTCCTAGCCTCAAGCCCGAAGACTCCAGCCTCCTGCCAACCCTCAAGCCCGAAGACCCCAGCCTCCTGCCAAGCCTCAAGTCTGAAGACTCCAGCCTCCTGCCTAGCCTCAAGCCCGAAGACTCCAACTCCTGCCTAGCCTCAAGCCCCACGACTCCAGCCTCCTTCCTAGCCTCAAGCCTGAAGACTCCAGCCTCCAGGCAACCCTCAAGCCCGAAGACTCCAGCGTCCTGCCAGGCCTCAAGCCTGATGACTCCAGACTCCTGCCAAGCCTCAAGCCCGAAGACTCCAGCCTCCTGCCAAGCCTCAAGCCCGAAGACTCCAGCCTCCTGCCAAGCCTCACGCCCGAAGACTCCAGCCAACTTCCAAGTTGAAGCCCGAAGAATCCAGCCTTCTGCCAAGACTCAAGCCCGAAGATTCCAGCCTCCTGCCTAGCCGCAAGCCTGAAGACTCCAGCCTCCTACCCAGTCTCAAGCCTGAAGACTCCAGCCTCCTGCCTAGCCTCACGCGCGAAGACTCCTGACTTCTGCCTAGTCTCAAGCCCGAAGACTCCAGCCTCCTGCCTAGCCGCAATCCCAACGACTCCAGCCTCCTGCCTAGCCTCAAGCCCGAAGACTGCAGACTTCTGCCTAGCCTCAAGCCCGAAGACTCCAACTCCTGCCTAGCCTCAAGCCCCACGACTCCAGCCTCCTTCCTAGCTTCAAGCCCGAAGACTCCAGCCTCCTGCCAACCCTCAAGCCCGAAGACCCCAGCCTCCTGCCAAGCCTCAAGTCTGAAGACTCCAGCCTCCTGCCTAGCCTCAAGCCCGAAGACTCCAACTCCTGCCTAGCCTCAAGCCCCACGACTCCAGCCTCCTTCCTAGCCTCAAGCCTGAAGACTCCAGCCTCCTGCCAACCCTCAAGCCTGAAGACTCCAGCCTCCTGCCAAGCCTCAAGCCTGATGACACCAGACTCCTGCCAAGCCTCAAGCCCGAAGACTCCAGCCTCCTGCCAAGCCTCAAGCTCGATGACTCCAGCCTCCTGCCTAGCCTCAAGCCTGTAGACTCCAGACTCCTGCCAAGCCTCAAGCCCGAAGACTCCAGCCTCCTGCCAAGCCTCACGCCCGAAGACTCCAGCCTTCTGCCAAGACTCAAGCCCGAAGACTCTAGCCTCCTGCCTAGCCTCAAGCCTGAAGACTCCAGCCTCCTGCCTAGCCTCAAATCAGAAGACTCCAGCCTCCTGCCTAGCCTCAAGCCTGAAGATTCCAGCCTCCATCCTCGCCTCAAGCCTGAAGACTCCAGCCTCCTGCTTAGCCTCAAGCCTGAAGACTCCAGCCTTCTGCCAAGACTCAAGCCTGAAGACTCCAGCCTCCTGCCTAGCCTCAAGCCTGAAGACTCCAGCCTCCTTCCTAGCCTCAAGTCAGAAGACTCCAGCCTCCTGCCTAGCCTCAAGCATGAAGATTCCAGCCTCCATCATCGCCTCAAGCCTCAAGACTCCAGCCTCCTGCCTAGCCTCAGGCCCGAAGTCTCCAGCCTCCTGCTTAGCCTCAAGCCTGAAGACTCCAGCCTCCTGCCTAGCCTCAAGCCTGAAGACTCCAGCATCTTTCCTAGCCTCAAGCCTGAAGACTCCAGCCTCCTGCCTAGCCTCAAGCCTGAAGACTCCAGCCTCCTGCCTAGCCTCAATTCCGACGATTCCAGCCTCCTTCCTAGACTCAAACCCGAAGACTCCAGCCTCCTGCCTAGCCGCAAACCCGAAGTCTCCAGCCTCCTGCATAGCCTCAAGCCTGAAGACTCCAGCCTCCTGACTAGCCTCAAGCCCGAAGACTCCATCCTCCTGCCGAGCCTCAAGCCCGAACACTCCAGCCTCCTGCCTAGTCTCAAGCCCGAAGACACCAGCATACTGCCTATTCTCAAGCCTGAAGACTCCAGCCTCCTGCCTAGCCTCAAGCCCGAAGACTCCAGCCTCCTGCCTAGCCTCAAGCCCGAAGTCTCCAGCCTCCTGTCAAGCCTAAATCCTGAAGACTCCAGCCTCCTGCCTAGCCTCAAGAATCCAGCCTCCTGCCTCGCCTCAAGCCCGAAAACTCCAGCCTCCTACCTAGTCTCAAGCCTGAAGATTCCAGCCTCCTGCCTAGCCTCAAGCGCAAAGTCTCTAGCCTCCTGCCTAGCCTGAAGCTTGAAGACTCCTTACTCCTGCTAAGCCTCAGGCCCGAAGACTCCAGCCTCCTGCCTACCCTCAAGCCCAAAGTCTCCAGCCTCCTGTCAAGCCTAAAGCCCGAAGACTCCAGCCTCGTACCTAGTCTCAAGCCTGAAGACTCCAGCCTCCTGCCTAGCCTCAAGCGCGAAGACTCCAGACTTCTGCCTAGCCTCAAGCCCGAAGACTCCAGCCTCCTGCTTAGCCTCAAGCCTGAAGACTCCAGCCTCCTGCTTAGCCTCAAGCCTGAAGACTCCAGCCTCCTGCCTAGCCTCAAGCCTGAAGACTCCAGCATCTTTCCTAGCCTCAAGCCTGAAGACTCCAGCCTCCTTCCTAGCCTCAAGCCTGAAGACTCCAGCCTCCTGCCTAACCTCAAGTCCGACGATTCCAGCCTCCTTCCTAGCCTCAAACCCGAAGACTGCAGCCTCCTGCCTAGCCGCAAGCCCGAAGTCTCCAGCCTCCTGCATAGCCTCAAGCCTGAAGACTCCAGCCTCCTGACTAGCCTCAAGCCCGAAGACTCCATCCTCCTGCCGAGCCTCAAGCCCGAACACTCCAGTCTCCTGCCTAGTCTCAAGCCCGAACACTCCAGCATACTGCCAATTCTCAAGCCTGAAGACTCCAGCCTCCTGCCTTCCCTCAAGCCCGAAGACTCCAGCCTCCTACCTAGCCTCAAGCCTGAAGACTACAGCCTCCTGCCTAGCCTCAAGGCTGAAGCCTCCAGCCCCCTGCCTAGCCTGAAGCTTGAAGACTCCTGACTTCTGCTAAGCCTCAGGCCCGAAGACTCCAGCCTCCTGCCTGGCCTCAAGCCCGAAGTCTCCAGCCTCCTCTCAAGCCTAAAGCCCGAAGACTCCAGCCTCCTACCTAGTCTCAAGCCTGAAGACTCCAGTCTCCTGCCTAGCCTCAAGCGCAAAGACTCCTGACTTCTGCCTAGCCACAAGCCTGAAGACTCCAGCCTCCTGCCTAACCGCAATCCCAAAGACTCCAGCCTCCTGCCTAGCCTCAAAGCCGAAGACTGCAGCCTCCTGCCTAGCCTCAAGCCCGAAGACTCCAACTCTTGCCTAGCCTCAAGCCCCACGACTCCAGCCTCCTTCCTAGCCTCAAGCCCGAAGACTCCAGCCTCCTGCCAACCCTCAAGCCCGAAGACTCCAGCCTCAAGTCTGAAGACTCCAGCCTCCTGCCTAGCCTCAAGCTCGAAGACTCCAACTCCTGCCTAGCCTCAAGCCCCACGACTCCGGCCTCCTTCCTAGCCTCAAGCCTGAAGACTCCAGCCTCCTGCCAACCCTCAAGCCCGAAGACTCCAGCCTCCTGCCAAGCCTCAAGCCTGATGACTCCAGACTCCTGCCAAGCCTCAAGCCCGAAGACTCCAGCCTCCTGCCAAGCCTCAAGATCGAAGACTCCAGCCTCCTGCCTAGCCTCAAGCCTGTAGACTCCAGACTCCTGCCAAGCCTCAAGCCCGAAGTCTCCAGCCACCTGCCAAGCCTCACGCCCGAAGACTCCAGCCAACTGCCAAGTTGAAGCCCGAAGAATCCAGCCTTCTGCCAAGACTCAAGCCCGAAGTCTCCAGCGTCCGGCCTAGCCTCAAGTCAGAAGACTCCAGCCTCCTGCCTAGCCTCAAGCCTGAAGACTCCAGCCTCCTGCCTAGCCTCAAGCCTGAAGATTCCAGCCTCCTGCCTAGCCTCAAGTCCGACGATTCCAGCCTCCTTCTGAGCGTCAAGCCCGAAGACTCCAGCCTCCTGCCTAGCCGCAATCCCAACGACTCCAGCCTCCTGCCTAGCCTCAAGCCCGAAGACTGCAGACTTCTGCCTAGCCTCAAGCCCGAAGACTCCAACTCCTGCCTAGCCTCAAGCCCCACGACTCCAGCCTCCTTCCTAGCTTCAAGCCCGAAGACTCCAGCCTCCTGCCAACCCTCAAGCCCGAAGACCCCAGCCTCCTGCCAAGCCTCAAGTCTGAAGACTCCAGCCTCCTGCCTAGCCTCAAGCCCGAAGACTCCAACTCCTGCCTAGCCTCAAGCCCCACGACTCCAGCCTCCTTCCTAGCCTCAAGCCTGAAGACTCCAGCCTCCTGCCAACCCTCAAGCCTGAAGACTCCAGCCTCCTGCCAAGCCTCAAGCCTGATGACACCAGACTCCTGCCAAGCCTCAAGCCCGAAGACTCCAGCCTCCTGCCAAGCCTCAAGCTCGATGACTCCAGCCTCCTGCCTATCCTCAAGCCTGTAGACTCCAGACTCCTGCCAAGCCTCAAGCCCGAAGACTCCAGCCTCCTGCCAAGCCTCACGCCCGAAGACTCCAGCCTTCTGCCAAGACTCAAGCCCGAAGACTCTAGCCTCCTGCCTAGCCTCAAGCCTGAAGACTCCAGCCTCCTGCCTAGCCTCAAATCAGAAGACTCCAGCCTCCTGCCTAGCCTCAAGCCTGAAGATTCCAGCCTCCATCCTCGCCTCAAGCCTGAAGACTCCAGCCTCCTGCTTAGCCTCAAGCCTGAAGACTCCAGCCTTCTGCCAAGACTCAAGCCTGAAGACTCCAGCCTCCTGCCTAGCCTCAAGCCTGAAGACTCCAGCCTCCTGCCTAGCCTCAAGTCAGAAGACTCCAGCCTCCTGCCTAGCCTCAAGCCTGAAGATTCCAGCCTCCATCATCGCCTCAAGCCTCAAGACTCCAGCCTCCTGCCTAGCCTCAAGCCCGAAGTCTCCAGCCTCCTGCTTAGCCTCAAGCCTGAAGACTCCAGCCTCCTGCCTAGCCTCAAGCCTGAAGACTCCAGCATCTTTCCTAGCCTCAAGCCTGAAGACTCCAGCCTCCTGCCTAGCCTCAAGCCTGAAGACTCCAGCCTCCTGCCTAGCCTCAATTCCGACGATTCCAGCCTCCTTCCTAGACTCAAACCCGAAGACTCCAGCCTCCTGCCTAGCCGCAAACCCGAAGTCTCCAGCCTCCTGCATAGCCTCAAGCCTGAAGACTCCAGCCTCCTGACTAGCCTCAAGCCCGAAGACTCCATCCTCCTGCCGAGCCTCAAGCCCGAACACTCCAGCCTCCTGCCTAGTCTCAAGCCCGAAGACACCAGCATACTGCCTATTCTCAAGCCTGAAGACTCCAGCCTCCTGCCTAGCCTCAAGCCCGAAGACTCCAGCCTCCTGCCTAGCCTCAAGCCCGAAGTCTCCAGCCTCCTGTCAAGCCTAAATCCTGAAGACTCCAGCCTCCTGCCTAGCCTCAAGAATCCAGCCTCCTGCCTCGCCTCAAGCCCGAAAACTCCAGCCTCCTACCTAGTCTCAAGCCTGAAGATTCCAGCCTCCTGCCTAGCCTCAAGCGCAAAGTCTCTAGCCTCCTGCCTAGCCTGAAGCTTGAAGACTCCTTACTCCTGCTAAGCCTCAGGCCCGAAGACTCCAGCCTCCTGCCTACCCTCAAGCCCAAAGTCTCCAGCCTCCTGTCAAGCCTAAAGCCCGAAGACTCCAGCCTCGTACCTAGTCTCAAGCCTGAAGACTCCAGCCTCCTGCCTAGCCTCAAGCGCGAAGACTCCAGACTTCTGCCTAGCCTCAAGCCCGAAGACTCCAGCCTCCTGCTTAGCCTCAAGCCTGAAGACTCCAGCCTCCTGCTTAGCCTCAAGCCTGAAGACTCCAGCCTCCTGCCTAGCCTCAAGCCTGAAGACTCCAGCATCTTTCCTAGCCTCAAGCCTGAAGACTCCAGCCTCCTTCCTAGCCTCAAGCCTGAAGACTCCAGCCTCCTGCCTAGCCTCAAGTCCGACGATTCCAGCCTCCTTCCTAGCCTCAAACCCGAAGACTCCAGCCTCCTGCCTAGCCGCAAGCCCGAAGTCTCCAGCCTCCTGCATAGCCTCAAGCCTGAAGACTCCAGCCTCCTGACTAGCCTCAAGCCCGAAGACTCCATCCTCCTGCCGAGCCTCAAGCCCGAACACTCCAGCCTCCTGCCTAGTCTCAAGCCCGAACACTCCAGCATACTGCCAATTCTCAAGCCTGAAGACTCCAGCCTCCTGCCTTCCCTCAAGCCCGAAGACTCCAGCCTCCTACCTAGCCTCAAGCCTGAGGACTACAGCCTCCTGCCTAGCCTCAAGGCTGAAGCCTCCAGCCCCCTGCCTAGCCTGAAGCTTGAAGACTCCTGACTTCTGCTAAGCCTCAGGCCCGAAGACTCCAGCCTCCTGCCTGGCCTCAAGCCCGAAGTCTCCAGCCTCCTCTCAAGCCTAAAGCCCGAAGACTCCAGCCTCCTACCTAGTCTCAAGCCTGAAGACTCCAGTCTCCTGCCTAGCCTCAAGCGCAAAGACTCCTGACTTCTGCCTAGCCACAAGCCTGAAGACTCCAGCCTCCTGCCTAACCGCAATCCCAAAGACTCCAGCCTCCTGCCTAGCCTCAAAGCCGAAGACTGCAGCCTCCTGCCTAGCCTCAAGCCCGAAGACTCCAACTCTTGCCTAGCCTCAAGCCCCACGACTCCAGCCTCCTTCCTAGCCTCAAGCCCGAAGACTCCAGCCTCCTGCCAACCCTCAAGCCCGAAGACTCCAGCCTCAATTCTGAAGACTCCAGCCTCCTGCCTAGCCTCAAGCTCGAAGACTCCAACTCCTGCCTAGCCTCAAGCCCCACGACTCCGGCCTCCTTCCTAGCCTCAAGCCTGAAGACTCCAGCCTCCTGCCAACCCTCAAGCCCGAAGACTCCAGCCTCCTGACAAGCCTCAAGCCTGATGACTCCAGACTCCTGCCAAGCCTCAAGCCTGATGACTCCAGACTCCTGCCAAGCCTCAAGCCCGAAGACTCCAGCCTCCTGCCAAGCCTCAAGATCGAAGACTCCAGCCTCCTGCCTAGCCTCAAGCCTGTAGACTCCAGACTCCTGCCAAGCCTCAAGCCCGAAGTCCAGCCACCTGCCAAGCCTCACGCCCGAAGACTCCAGCCAACTGCCAAGTTGAAGCCCGAAGAATCCAGCCTTCTGCCAAGACTCAAGCCCGAAGTCTCCAGCGTCCTGCCTAGCCTCAAGTCAGAAGACTCCAGCCTCCTGCCTAGCCTCAAGCCTGAAGACTCCAGCCTCCTGCCTAGCCTCAAGCCTGAAGATTCCAGCCTCCATCCTCGCCGCAAGCCTGAAGACTCCAGCCTCCTGCTTAGCCTCAAGCCTGAAGACTCCAGCCTCCTGCTTAGCCTCAAGCCTGAAGACTCCAGCTTCCTGCCTAGCCTCAAGCCTGAAGACTCCAGCATCTTTCCTAGCCTCAAGCCTGAAGATTCCAGCCTCCTGCCTAGCCTCAAAACTGAAGACTCCAGCCTCCTGCCTAGCCTCAAGTCCGACGATTCCAGCCTCCTTCTGAGCGTCAAGCCCGAAGACTCCAGCCTCCTGCCTAGCCGCAAGCCCGTAGTCTCCAGCATCCTGCATAACCTCAAGCCTGAAGACTCCAGCCTCCTGCCTAGCCTCAAGCCCGAAAACTCCATCCTCCTGCCGAGCCTCAAGCCCGATGACTCCAGCATACTGCCTATTCTCAAGCCCGAAGACTCCAGCCTCCTGCCTAGCCTCAAGCCCGAAGACTCCAGACTCCTGCCTAGCCTCAAGCCCTAAGACTCCAGCCTCCTGCCAAGCCTCAAGCCCGAAGACTCCAGCCTCCTGCCTAGCCTCAAGCCTGAAGACTCCAGACTCCTGCCTAGCCTCAAGCCTGTACTCCAGCCTCCTGCCTAGCCTTAAGCCTGAAGATTCCAGCTTCCTGCCTAGCGTGAAGCCTGAAGACTCCAGCCTCCTGCCTAGCTTCAAGACTCCAGCCTCCTGCCTAGCCTCAAGCCCGAAGACTCCAGCCTCCTGCCTGGCTTCAAGCTCGAAGACTCCAGCCTCCTGCCTAGCCACAAGCCTGAAGACTCCAGCCTCCTGCCTAGCCTCAAGCTTGAAGACTCCAGCCTCCTGATTTCCCTCAAGCCCGAAGACTCCAGCCTCCTACCTAGCCTCAAGCCTGAAGACTACAGCCTCCTGCCTAGCCTCAAGGCCGAAGACTCCAGCCCCCTGCCTAGCCTGAAGCTTGAAGACTCCTGACTCCTGCCAAGCCTCAGGCCCGAAGACTCCAGCCTCCTGCCTATCCTCAAGCCCGAAGTCTCCAGCCTCCTGTCAAGCCTAAAGCATGAAGACTCCAGCCTCCTGCCTAGCCTCAAGAATCCAGCCTCCTGCCTGGCCTCAAGCCCGAAGACTCCAGCCTCCTACCTAGTCTCAAGCCTGAAGACTCCCGCCTCCTGCCTAGCCTCAAGCGCAAAGACTCTAGCCTCCTGCCTAGCCTGAAGCTTGAAGACTCCTGACTCCTGCTAAGCCTCAGTCCCGAAGACTCCAGCCTCCTGCCTAGCCTCAAGCCCGAAGTCTCCAGCCTCCTGTCAAGCCTAAAGCCCGAAGACTCCAGCCTCGTACCCAGTCTCAAGCCTGAAGACTCCAGCCTCCTGCCTAGCTTCAAGCGCGAAGACTCCAGACTTCTGCCTAGCCTCAAGCCCGAAGACTCCAGCCTCCTGCTTAGCCTCAAGCCTGAAGACTCCAGCCTCCTGCTTAGCCTCAAGCCTGAAGACTCCAGCCTCCTGCCTAGGCTCAAGCCTGAAGACTCCAGCATCTTTCCTAGCCTCAAGCCTGAAGACTCCAGCCTCCTGCCTAGCCTCAAGCCTGAAGACTCCAGCCTCCTGCCTAGCCTCAAGTCCGACGATTCCAGCCTCCTTCCTAGCCTCAAACCCGAAGATTCCAGCCTCCTGCCTAGCCGCAAGCCCGAAGTCTCCAGCCTACTGCATAGCCTCAAGCCTGAAGACTCCAGCCTCCTGACTACCCTCAAGCCCGAAGACTCCATCCTCCTGCCGAGCCTCAAGCCCGAACACTCCAGCCTCCTGCCTAGTCTCAAGCCCGAACACTCCAGCATACTGCCAATTCTCAAGCCTGAAGACTCCAGCCTCCTGCCTAGCCTCAAGCCCGAAGACTCCAGCCTCCTGCCTAGCCTCAAGCCCGAAGACTCCAGCCCCCTGCCTAGCCTGAAGCTTGAAGACTCCTGACTCCTGCCAAGCCTCAGGCCCGAAGACTCCAGCCTCCTGCCTAGCCTCAAGCCCGAAGTCTCCAGCCTCCTGTCAAGCCTAAAGCCTGAAGACTCCAGCCTCCTGCCTAGCCTCAAGAATCCAGCCTCCTGCCTCGCCTCAAGCCCGAAGACTCCAGCCTCCTACCTAGTCTCAAGCCTGAAGACTCCAGCCTCCTGCCTAGCCTCAAGCGCAAAGACTCCAGCCTCCTGTCAAGCCTAAAGCCCGAAGACTCCAGCCTCTTCCCTAGTCTCAAGCCTCAAGAATCCAGCCTCCTGCCTAGCCTGAAGCTTGAAGACTCCTTACTCCTGCTAAGCCTCAGGCCCGAAGACTCCAGCCTCCTGCCTAACCACAAGCCCAAAGTCTCCAGCCTCCTGTCAAGCCTAAAGCCCGAAGACTCCAGCCTCTTACCTAGTCTCAAGCCTGAAGACTCCAGCCTCCTGCCTAGCCTCAAGCGCGAAGACTCCAGACTTCTGCCTAGCCTCAAGCCCGAAGACTCCAGCCTCCTGCCTAGCCGCAATCCCAAAGACTCCAGCCTCCTGCCTAGCCTCAAGCCCGAAGACTCCAGCCTTCTGCCTAGCCTCAAGCCAGAAGACTGCAGCCTCCTGCCTAGCCTCAAGCCTGAAGACTCCAGCCTCTGGCCTAGCCTCAAGCCTGAAGACTCCAGCCTCCTGCCTACCCTCAAGCCTGAATACTCCAGCCTCCTGTCAAGCCTAAAGCCTGAAGACTCCAGCCTCCTGCCTAGCCTCAAGTATCCAGCCTCCTGCCGAGCCTCAAGCCCGAACACTCCAGCCTCCTACCTAGTCTCAAGCCTGAAGACTCCAGCCTCCTGCCTAGCCTCAAGCGCGAAGACTCCAGCCTCCTGCCTAGCCTCAAGCCCGAAGACTCCAGCCTCCTGCCTAGCGTCAAGCTCGAAGTCTTAAGCCTCCTGCCTAGCCTCAAGCCCGAAGACTCCAGCCTACTGCCTAGCCTCAAGCCCGAAGACTCCAGCCTCCTGCCTAGCCTGAAGCTTGAAGACTCCAGACTCCTGCCAAGCCTCAGGTCTGAAGACTCCAGCCTCCTGCCTAGCCTCAAGCGCGAAGACTCCAACTCCTGCCTAGCCTCAAGCCCCACGACTCCAGCCTCCTTCCTAGCCTCAAGCCTGAAGACTCCAGCCTCCTGCCAACCCTCAAGCCCGAAGAATCCAGCCTCCTGCCAAGCCTCAAGCCTGATGACTCCAGACTCCTGCCAAGCCTCAAGCTCGAAGACTCCAGCCTCCTGCCTAGCCTCAAGCCTGTAGACTCCAGACTCCTGCCAAGACTCAAGCCCGAAGACTCCAGCCTCCTGCCAAGCCTCACGCCCGAAGAATCCAGCCTTCTGCCAAGACTCAAGCCCAAAGACTCCAGCCTCCTGCCTAGCCTCAAGCCTGAAGACTCCAGCCTCCTGCTTAGCCTCAAGCCTGAAGAATCCAGCCTCCATCCTCGCCTCAAGCCTGAAGACTCCAGCCTCCTGCTTAGCCTCAAGCCTGAAGACTCCAGCCTTCTGCCAAGACTCAAGCCTGAAGACTCCAGCCTCCTGCCTAGCCTCAAGCCCGAAGACTCCAGCCTCCTGCCTTCCCTCAAGCCCGAAGACTCCAGCCTCCTGCCTAGCCTGAAGCTTGAATACTCCAGACTCCTGCCAAGCCTGAGGCCCGAAGACTCCAGCCTCCTGCCTAGCCTCAAGCCTGAAGACTCCAGCCTCCTGCCTAGCCTCAAGCCTGAAGTCTCCAGTCTCCTGTCAAGCCTAAAGCCTGAAGACTCCAGCCTCCTGCCTAGCCTCAAGAATCCAGCCTCCTGCCTGGCCTCAAACGCGAAGACTCCAGCCTCCTACCTAGTCTCAAGCCTGAAGACTCCAGCCTCCTGACTAGCCTCAAGCGCGAAAACTCCAGCCTCCTGCCTAGCCTCAAGCCCGAAGTCTCCAACCTCCTGCAAAGCCTCAAGCCTGAAGACTCCAGCCTCCTGCCCAGCCTCAAGTCCGAAGACTCTAGCCTCCTGCCAAGCCTTAAGCCCGAAGACTGCAGCCCCCTGCCAAGCCTCAAGCCCGAAGACTCCAGCCTCCTGCCAACCCTCAAGCCTGAAGTCTCCAACCTCCTGCCAAACCTCAAGCCCAAAGTCTCCAGCCACCTGTCAAGCCACAAGCCCGAAGACTCCAGCCTCCTGCCAAGCCTCAAGCCCGAACACTGCAGCCTCCTGCCAAGCCTCAATCCCGAAGACTCCAGCCTCCTGCCTAGCCTCAAGCCTGAAGACTCCAGCCTCCTACCTAGCCTCAAGCCTGGACTCCAGCGTCCAGCCTAGCCACAAGCCAGAAGACTCCAGCCTCCTGCCTAGCCTCAAGCCTGAAGACTCCAGCCACCTCCCTTGCCTCAAGCCTGAAGATTACAGCCTCCTGCCAAGCCTGAAGACACCAGCCACCTGCCTAGCCTCAAGCCTGAAGATTCCAGCCTCCTGCCTAGTGTCAAGCCTGAAGACTACAGACTCCTGCCGAGCCTCAAGCCTGGACTCCAGCCTCCTGCCTAGCCTCAAGACTGAAGATTCCAGCTTCCTGCCTAGCCTCAAGCCCGAAGACTCCAGCCTCCTGCCTAGCCTCAAGCCCGAAAACTCCAGCCTCCTGCCTAGCGTCAGGCTCGAAGACTCAAGCCTCCTGCCTAGCCTCAAGCCTGAAGTCTCCAGTCTCCTGTCAAGCCTAAAGCCTGAAGACTCCAGCCTCCTGCCTAGCCTCAAGAATCCAGCCTCCTGCCTGGCCTCAAACGCGAAGACTCCAGCCTCCTACCTAGTCTCAAGCCTGAAGACTCCAGCCTCCTGACTAGCCTCAAGCGCGAAAACTCCAGCCTCCTGCCTAGCCTCAAGCCCGAAGTCTCCAACCTCCTGCAAAGCCTCAAGCCTGAAGACTCCAGCCTCCTGCCCAGCCTCAAGTCCGAAGACTCTAGCCTCCTGCCAAGCCTTAAGCCCGAAGACTGCAGCCCCCTGCCAAGCCTCAAGCCCGAAGACTCCAGCCTCCTGCCAACCCTCAAGCCTGAAGTCTCCAACCTCCTGCCAAACCTCAAGCCCAAAGTCTCCAGCCACCTGTCAAGCCACAAGCCCGAAGACTCCAGCCTCCTGCCAAGCCTCAAGCCCGAACACTGCAGCCTCCTGCCAAGCCTCAATCCCGAAGACTCCAGCCTCCTGCCTAGCCTCAAGCCTGAAGACTCCAGCCTCCTACCTAGCCTCAAGCCTGGACTCCAGCGTCCAGCCTAGCCACAAGCCAGAAGACTCCAGCCTCCTGCCTAGCCTCAAGCCTGAAGACTCCAGCCACCTCCCTTGCCTCAAGCCTGAAGATTACAGCCTCCTGCCAAGCCTGAAGACACCAGCCACCTGCCTAGCCTCAAGCCTGAAGATTCCAGCCTCCTGCCTAGTGTCAAGCCTGAAGACTCCAGACTCCTGCCGAGCCTCAAACCTGGACTCTAGCCTCCTGCCTTGCTTCAAGACTCCAGCTTCCTGCCTAGTCTCAAACCCGAAGACTCCAGCCTCCTGCCTAGCCTCAAGCCCGAAAACTCCAGCCTCCTGCCTAGCGTCAGGCTCGAAGACTCAAGCCTCCTGCCTAGCCTCAAGCCTGAAGACTCCAGCCTCCTGCCTAGCCTCAAGTCCGACGATTCCAGCCTCCTTCCTAGCCTCAAGCCCGAAGACTCCAGCCTCCTGCCTAGCCTCAAGCCCGAAGTCTCCAGCCTCCTGCTTAGCCTCAAGCCTGAAGACTCCAGCTTCCTGCCTAGCCTCAAGCCTGAAGACTCCAGCATCTTTCCTAGCCTCAAGCCTGAAGATTCCAGCCTCCTGCCTAGCCTCAAAACTGAAGACTCCAGCCTCCTGCCTAGCCTCAAGTCCGACGATTCCAGCCTCCTTCTGAGCGTCAAGCCCGAAGACTCCAGCCTCCTGCCTTGCCGCAAGCCCGTAGTCTCCAGCCTCCTGCATAACCTCAAGCCTGAAGACTCCAGCCTCCTGCCTAGCCTCAAGCCCGAAAACTCCATCCTCCTGCCGAGCCTCAAGCCCGAACACTCCAGCCTCCTGCCTAGCTTCAAGACTCCAGCCTCCTGCCTAGCCTCAAGCCCGAAGACTCCAGCCTCCTGCCTGGCGTCAAGCTCGAAGACTCCAGCATACTGCCTATTCTCAAGCCCGAAGACTCCAGCCTCCTGCCTAGCCTCAAGCCCGAAGACTCCAGCCTCCTGCCTAGCCTCAAGCCCTAAGACTCCAGCCTCCTGCCAAGCCTCAAGCCCGAAGACTCCAGCCTCCTGCCTAGCCTCAAGCCTGAAGACTCCAGACTCCTGCCTAGCCTCAAGCCTGTACTCCAGCCTCCTGCCTAGCCTTAAGCCTGAAGATTCCAGCTTCCTGCCTAGCGTGAAGCCTGAAGACTCCAGCCTCCTGCCTAGCTTCAAGACTCCAGCCTCCTGCCTAGCCTCAAGCCCGAAGACTCCAGCCTCCTGCCTGGCGTCAAGCTCGAAGACTCCAGCCTCCTGCCTAGCCACAAGCCTGAAGACTCTAGCCTCCTGCCTAGCCTCAAGCCCGAAGACTCCAGCCTCCTGATTTCCCTCAAGCCCGAAGACTCCAGCCTCCTACCTAGCCTCAAGCCTGAAGACTACAGCCTCCTGCCTAGCCTCAAGGCCGAAGACTCCAGCCTCCTGCCTAGCCTCAAGAATCCAGCCTCCTGCCTGGCCTCAAGCCCGAAGACTCCAGCCTCCTACCTAGTCTCAAGCCTGAAGACTCCAGCCTCCTGCCTAGCCTCAAGCGCAAAGATTCCAGCCTCCTGCCTAGTGTCAAGCCTGAAGACTCCAGACTCCTGCCGAGTCTCAAGCCTGGACTCTAGCCTCCTGCCTTGCTTCAAGACTCCAGCTTCCTGCCTAGTCTCAAACCCGAAGACTCCAGCCTCCTGCCTAGCCTCAAACCCGAAAACTCCAGCCTCCTGCCTAGCGTCAGGCTCGAAGACTCAAGCCTCCTGCCCAGCCTCAAGCCTGAAGACTCCAGCCTCCTGCCTAGCCTCAAGTCCGACGATTCCAGCCTCCTTCCTAGCCTCAAGCCCGAAGACTCCAGCCTCCTGCCTAGCCTCAAGCCCGAAGTCTCCAGCCTCCTGCTTAGCCTCAAGCCTGAAGACTCCAGCTTCCTGCCTAGCCTCAAGCCTGAAGACTCCAGCATCTTTCCTAGCCTCAAGCCTGAAGATTCCAGCCTCCTGCCTAGCCTCAAAACTGAAGACTCCAGCCTCCTGCCTAGCCTCAAGTCCGACGATTCCAGCCTCCTTCTGAGCGTCAAGCCCGAAGACTCCAGCCTCCTGCCTAGCCGCAAGCCCGTAGTCTCCAGCCTCCTGCATAACCTCAAGCCTGAAGACTCCAGCCTCCTGCCTAGCCTCAAGCCCGAAAACTCCATCCTCCTGCCGAGCCTCAAGCCCGAACACTCCAGCCTCCTGCCTAGTCTCAAGCCCGATGACTCCAGCATACTGCCTATTCTCAAGCCCGAAGACTCCAGCCTCCTGCCTAGCCTCAAGCCCGAAGACTCCAGCCTCCTGCCTAGCCTCAAGCCCTAAGACTCCAGCCTCCTGCCAAGCCTCAAGCCCGAAGACTCCAGCCTCCTGCCTAGCCTCAAGCCTGAAGACTCCAGACTCCTGCCTAGCCTCAAGCCTGTACTCCAGCCTCCTGCCTAGCCTTAAGCCTGAAGATTCCAGCTTCCTGCCTAGCGTGAAGCCTGAAGACTCCAGCCTCCTGCCTAGCTTCAAGACTCCAGCCTCCTGCCTAGCCTCAAGCCCGAAGACTCCAGCCTCCTGCCTGGCGTCAAGCTCGAAGACTCCAGCCTCCTGCCTAGCCACAAGCCTGAAGACTCCAGCCTCCTGCCTAGCCTCAAGCCCGAAGACTCCAGCCTCCTGATTTCCCTCAAGCCCGAAGACTCCAGCCTCCTACCTAGCCTCAAGCCTGAAGACTACAGCCTCCTGCCTAGCCTCAAGGCCGAAGACTCCAGCCTCCTGCCTAGCCTCAAGAATCCAGCCTCCTGCCTGGCCTCAAGCCCGAAGACTCCAGCCTCCTACCTAGTCTCAAGCCTGAAGACTCCAGCCTCCTGCCTAGCCTCAAGCGCAAAGACTCTAGCCTCCTGCCTAGCCTGAAGCTTGAAGACTCCTGACTCCTGCTAAGCCTCAGGCCCGAAGACTCCAGCCTCCTACCTAGCCTCAAGCCCGAACTCTCCAGCCTCCTGTCAAGCCTAAAGCCCGAAGACTCCAGCCTCGTACCTAGTCTCAAGCCTGAAGACTCCAGCCTCCTGCCTAGCCTCAAGCGCGAAGACTCCAGACTTCTGCCTAGCCTCAAGCCCGAAGACTCCAGCCTCCTGCTTAGCCTCAAGCCTGAAGACTCCAGCCTCCTGCTTAGCCTCAAGCCTGAAGACTCCAGCCTCCTGCCTAGCCTCAAGCCTGAAGACTCCAGCATCTTTCCTAGCCTCAAGCCTGAAGACTCCAGCCTCCTGCCTAGCCTCAAGCCTGAAGACTCCAGCCTCCTGCCTAGCCTCAAGTCCGACGATTCCAGCCTCCTGCCTAGCCGCAAGCCCGAAGTCTCCAGCCTCCTGCATAGCCTCAAGCCTGAAGACTCCAGCCTCCTGACTAGCCTCAAGCCCGAAGACTCCATCCTCCTGCCGAGCCTCAAGCCCGAACACTCCAGCCTCCTGCCTAGTCTCAAGCCCGAACACTCCAGCATACTGCCAATTCTCAAGCCTGAAGACTCCAGCCTCCTGCCTAGCCTCAAGCCCGAAGACTCCAGCCTCCTGCCTAGCCTCAAGCCCGAAGACTCCAGCCCCCTGCCTAGCCTGAAGCTTGAAGACTCCTGACTCCTGCCAAGCCTCAGGCCCGAAGACTCCAGCCCCCTGCCTAGCCTCAAGCCCGAAGTCTCCAGCCTCCTGTCAAGCCTAAAGCCTGAAGACTCCAGCCTCCTGCCTAGCCTCAAGAATCCAGCCTCCTGCCTCGCCTCAAGCCCGAAGACTCCAGCCTCCTACCTAGTCTCAAGCCTGAAGACTCCAGCCTCCTGCCTAGCCTCAAGCGCAAAGACTCCAGCCTCCTGTCAAGCCTAAAGCCCGAAGACTCCAGCCTCCTGCCTAGCCTCAAGCGCGAAGACTCCAGACTTCTGCCTAGCCTCAAGCCCGAAGACTCCAGCCTCCTGCCTAGCCACAATCCCAAAGACTCCAGCCTCCTGCCTAGCCTCAAGCCCGAAGACTCCAGCCTTCTGCCTAGCCTCAAGCCAGAAGACTGCAG
The DNA here is from genome assembly GCF_030028105.1 of Mobula birostris. Taxonomy (NCBI): domain Eukaryota; kingdom Metazoa; phylum Chordata; class Chondrichthyes; order Myliobatiformes; family Myliobatidae; genus Mobula; species Mobula birostris. Next base: position 20,204 of record NW_027274930.1, read on the forward strand.
CCTCCTGCCTAGCCTCAAGCCTGAAGACTCCAGCCTCTGGCCTAGCCTCAAGCCTGAAGACTCCAGCCTCCTGCCTACCTTCAAGCCTGAATACTCCAGCCTCCTGTCAAGCCTAAAGCCTGAAGACTCCAGCCTCCTGCCTAGCCTCAAGTATCCAGCCTCCTGCCTGGCCTCAAGCCCGAACACTCCAGCCTCCTACCTAGTCTCAAGCCTGAAGACTCCAGCCTCCTGCCTAGCCTCAAGCGCGAAGACTCCAGCCTCCTGCCTAGCGTCAAGCTTGAAGTCTCCAGCCTCCTGCCTAGCCTCAAGCCCGAAGACTCCAGCCTACTGCCTAGCCTCAAGCCCGAAGACTCCAGCCTCCTGCCTAGCCTGAAGCTTGAAGACTCCAGACTCCTGCCAAGCCTCAGGTCTGAAGACTCCAGCCTCCTGCCTAGCCTCAAGCGCGAAGACTCCAACTCTTGCCTAGCCTCAAGCCCCACGACTCCAGCCTCCTTCCTAGCCTCAAGCCTGAAGACTCCAGCCTCCTGGCAACCCTCAAGCCCGAAGACTCCAGCCTCCTGCCAAGCCTCAAGCCTGATGACTCCAGACTCCTGCCAAGCCTCAAGCTCGAAGACTCCAGCCTCCTGCCTAGCCTCAAGCCTGTAGACTCCAGACTCCTGCCAAGACTCAAGCCCGAAGACTCCAGCCTCCTGCCAAGCCTCACGCCCGAAGACTCCAGCCAACTGCCAAGTTGAAGCCCGAAGAATCCAGCCTTCTGCCAAGACTCAAGCCCAAAAACTCCAGCCTCCTGCCTAGCCTCAAGCCTGAAGACTCCAGCGTCCTGCTTAGCCTCAAGCCTGAAGAATCCAGCCTCCTTCCTCGCCTCAAGCCTGAAGACTCCAGCCTCCTGCCTAGCCTCAAGCGCGAAGACTCCAGCCTCCTGCCTAGCGTCAAGCTTGAAGTCTCCAGCCTCCTGCCTAGCCTCAAGCCCGAAGACTCCAGCCTACTGCCTAGCCTCAAGCCCGAAGACTCCAGCCTCCTGCCTAGCCTGAAGCTTGAAGACTCCAGACTCCTGCCAAGCCTCAGGTCTGAAGACTCCAGCCTCCTGCCTAGCCTCAAGCGCGAAGACTCCAACTCCTGCCTAGCCTCAAGCCCCACGACTCCAGCCTCCTTCCTAGCCTCAAGCCTGAAGACTCCAGCCTCCTGGCAACCCTCAAGCCCGAAGACTCCAGCCTCCTGCCAAGCCTCAAGCCTGATGACTCCAGACTCCTGCCAAGCCTCAAGCTCGAAGACTCCAGCCTCCTGCCTAGCCTCAAGCCTGTAGACTCCAGACTCCTGCCAAGACTCAAGCCCGAAGACTCCAGCCTCCTGCCAAGCCTCACGCCCGAAGACTCCAGCCAACTGCCAAGTTGAAGCCCGAAGAATCCAGCCTTCTGCCAAGACTCAAGCCCAAAAACTCCAGCCTCCTGCCTAGCCTCAAGCCTGAAGACTCCAGCGTCCTGCTTAGCCTCAAGCCTGAAGAATCCAGCCTCCTTCCTCGCCTCAAGCCTGAAGACTCCAGCCTCCTGCTTAGCCTCAAGCCTGAAGACTCCAGCCTTCTGCCAAGACTCAAGCCTGAAGACTCCAGCCTCCTGCCTAGCCTCAAGCCCGAAGACTCCAGCCTCCTGCCTTCCCTCAAGCCCGAAGACTCCAGCCTCCTGCCTAGCCTGAAGCTTGAATACTCCAGACTCCTGCCAAGCCTGAGGCCCGAAGACTCCAGTCTCCTGTCAAGCCTAAAGCCTGAAGACTCCAGCCTCCTGCCTAGCCTCAAGAATCCAGCCTCCTGCCTGGCCTCAAACGCGAAGACTCCAGCCTCCTACCTAGTCTCAAGCCCGAAGACTCCAGCCTCCTGACTAGCCTCAAGCGCGAAAACTCCAGCCTCCTGCCTAGCCTCAAGACCGAAGTCTCCAACCTCCTGCAAAGCCTCAAGCCTGAAGACTCCAGCCTCCTGCCCAGCCTCAAGTCCGAAGACTCTAGCCTCCTGCCAAGCCTTAAGCCCGAAGACTGCAGCCCCCTGCCAAGCCTCAGGCCCGAAGACTCCAGCCTCCTGCCAACCCTCAAGCCTGAAGTCTCCAACCTCCTGCCAAACCTCAAGCCCAAAGACTCCAGCCACCTGTCAAGCCACAAGCCCGAAGACTCCAGCCTCCTGCCAAGCCTCAAGCCCGAACACTGCAGCCTCCTGCCAAGCCTCAATCCCGAAGACTCCAGCCTCCTGCCTAGCCTCAAGCCTGAAGACTCCAGCCTCCTACCTAGCCTCAAGCCTGGACTCCAGCGTCCAGCCTAGCCACAAGCCAGAAGACTCCAGCCTCCAGCCTCCTGCCTAGCCTGAAGACACCAGCCACCTGCCTAGCCTCAAGCCTGAAGATTCCAGCCTCCTGCCTAGCCTCAAGACTGAAGATTCCAGCTTCCTGCCTAGCCTCAAGCCTGAAGACTCTAGCCTCCTGCCTTGCTTCAAGACTCCAGCTTCCTGCCTAGTCTCAAACCCGAAGACTCCAGCCTCCTGCCTAGCCTCAAGCCCGAAAACTCCAGCCTCCTGCCTAGCGTCAAGCTCGAAGACTCAAGCCTCCTGCCTAGCCTCAAGCCTGAAGACTCCAGGCTCCTGCCTAGCCACAAACCCGAATACTCCAGCCTCCTGCCTTCCCTCAAGCCCGAAGACTCCAGCCTCCTACCTAGCCTCAAGCCTGAAGACTACAGCCTCCTGCCTAGCCTCAAGGCTGAAGCCTCCAGCCCCCTGCCTAGCCTGAAGCTTGAAGACTCCTGACTTCTGCTAAGCCTCAGGCCCGAAGACTCCAGCCTCCTGCCTGGCCTCAAGCTCGAAGTCTCCAGCCTCCTCTCAAGCCTAAAGCCCGAAGACTCCAGCCTCCTACCTAGTCTCAAGCCTGAAGACTCCAGCCTCCTGCCTAGCCTCAAGCGCAAAGACTCCTGACTTCTGCCTAGCCTCAAGCCTGAAGACTCCAGCCTCCTGCCTAACCGCAATCCCAAAGACTCCAGCCTCCTGCCTAGCCTCAAAGCCGAAGACTGCAGCCTCCTGCCTAGCCTCAAGCCCGAAGACTCCAACTCCTGCCTAGCCTCAAGCCCCACGACTCCAGCCTCCTTCCTAGCCTCAAGCCCGAAGACTCCAGCCTCCTGCCAACCCTCAAGCCCGAAGACCCCAGCCTCCTGCCAAGCCTCAAGTCTGAAGACTCCAGCCTCCTGCCTAGCCTCAAGCCCGAAGACTCCAACTCCTGCCTAGCTTCAAGCCCCACGACTCCGGCCTCCTTCCTAGCCTCAAGCCTGAAGACTCCAGACTCCTGCCAACCCTCAAGCCCGAAGACTCCAGCCTCCTGCCAAGCCTCAAGCCTGATGACTCCAGACTCCTGCCAAGCCTCAAGCCCGAAGACTCCAGCCTCCTGCCAAGCCTCAAGATCGAAGACTCCAGCCTCCTGCCTAGCCTCAAGCCTGTAGACTCCAGACTCCTGCCAAGCCTCAAGCCCGAAGTCTCCAGCCACCTGCCAAGCCTCACGCCCGAAGACTCCAGTCAACTGCCAAGTTGAAGCCCGAAGAATCCAACCTTCTGCCAAGACTCAAGCCCGAAGTCTCCAGCGTCCTGCCTAGCCTCAAGTCAGAAGACTCCAGCCTCCTGCCTAGCCTCAAGCCTGAAGACTCCAGCCTCCTGCCTAGCCTCAAGCCTGAAGATTCCAGCCTCCATCCTCGCCGCAAGCCTGAAGACTCCAGCCTCCTGCTTAGCCTCAAGCCTGAAGACTCCAGCCTCCTGCCTAGCCTCAAGCCTGAAGACTCCAGCATCTTTCCTAGCTTCAAGCCTGAAGACTACAGCCTCCTGCCTAGCCTCAAGCCTGAAGACTCCAGCCTCCTGCCTAGCCTCAAGTCCGACGATTCCATCCTCCTTCCTAGCCTCAAGCCCGAAGACTCCTGCCTCCTTCCTAGCCTCAAGCCCGAAGTCTCCAGCCTCCTGCTTAGCCTCAAGCCTGAAGACTCCAGCTTCCTGCCTAGCCTCAAGCCTGAAGACTCCAGCATCTTTCCTAGCCTCAAGCCTGAAGATTCCAGCCTCCTGCCTAGCCTCAAAACTGAAGACTCCAGCCTCCTGCCTAGCCTCAAGTCCGACGATTCCAGCCTCCTTCTGAGCGTCAAGCCCGAAGACTCCAGCCTCCTGCCTAGCCGCAAGCCCGTAGTCTCCAGCCTCCTGCATAACCTCAGGCCTGAAGACTCCAGCCTCCTGCCTAGCCTCAAGCCCGAAGACTCCATCCTCCTGCCGAGCCTCAAGCCCGAACACTCCAGCCTCCTGCCTAGTCTCAAGCCCGATGACTCCAGCATACTGCCTATTCTCAAGCCCGAAGACTCCAGCCTCCTGCCTAGCCTCAAGCCCGAAGACTCCAGCCTCCTGCCTAGCCTCAAGCCCTAAGACTCCAGCCTCCTGCCAAGCCTCAAGCCCGAAGACTCCAGCCTCCTGCCTAGCCTCAAGCCTGAAGACTCCAGACTCCTGCCTAGCCTCAAGCCTGTACTCCAGCCTCCTGCCTAGCCTTAAGCCTGAAGATTCCAGCTTCCTGCCTAGCGTGAAGCCTGAAGACTCCAGCCTCCTGCCTAGCTTCAAGACTCCATCCTCCTGCCTAGCCTCAAGCCCGAAGACTCCAGCCTCCTGCCTGGCGTCAAGCTCGAAGACTCCAGCCTCCTGCCTAGCCACAAGCCTGAAGACTCCAGCCTCCTGCCTAGCCTCAAGCCCGAAGACTCCAGCCTCCTGATTTCCCTCAAGCCCGAAGACTCCAGCCTCCTACCTAGCCTCAAGCCTGAAGACTACAGCCTCCTGCCTAGCCTCAAGGCCGAAGACTCCAGCCCCCTGCCTAGCCTGAAGCTTGAAGACTCCTGACTCCTGCCAAGCCTCAGGCCCGAAGACTCCAGCCTCCTGCCTATCCTCAAGCCCGAAGTCTCCAGCCTCCTGTCAAGCCTAAAGCATGAAGACTCCAGCCTCCTGCCTAGCCTCAAGAATCCAGCCTCCTGCCTGGCCTCAAGCCCGAAGACTCCAGCCTCCTACCTAGTCTCAAGCCTGAAGACTCCAGCCTCCTGCCTAGCCTCAAGCGCAAAGACTCTAGCCTCCTGCCTAGCCTGAAGCTTGAAGACTCCTGACTCCTGCTAAGCCTCAGGCCCGAAGACTCCAGCCTCCTGCCTAGCCTCAAGCCCGAAGTCTCCAGCCTCCTGTCAAGCCTAAAGCCCGAAGACTCCAGCCTCGTACCTAGTCTCAAGCCTGAAGATTCCAGCCTACTGCCTAGCCTCAAGCGCGAAGACTCCAGACTTCTGCCTAGCCTCAAGCCCGAAGACTCCAGCCTCCTGCTTAGCCTCAAGCCTGAAGACTCCAGCCTCCTGCTTAGCCTCAAGCCTGAAGACTCCAGCCTCCTGCCTACCCTCAAGCCTGAAGACTCCAGCATCTTTCCTAGCCTCAAGCCTGAAGACTCCAGCCTCCTGCCTAGCCTCAAGCCTGAAGACTCCAGCCTCCTGCCTAGCCTCAAGTCCGACGATTCCAGCCTCCTTCCTAGCCTCAAACCCGAAGACTCCAGCCTCCTGCCTAGCCGCAAGCCCGAAGTCTCCAGCCTCCTGCATAGCCTCAAGCCTGAAGACTCCAGCCTCCTGACTAGCCTCAAGCCCGAAGACTCCATCCTCCTGCCGAGCCTCAAGCCCGAACACTCCAGCCTCCTGCCTAGTCTCAAGCCCGAACACTCCAGCATACTGCCAATTCTCAAGCCTGAAGACTCCAGCCTCCTGCCTAGCCTCAAGCCCGAAGACTCCAGCCTCCTGCCTAGCCTCAAGCCCGAAGACTCCAGCCTCCTGCCTAGCGTCAAGCTCGAAGTCTCCAGCCTCCTGCCTAGCCTCAAGCCCGAAGACTCCAGCCTACTGCCTAGCCTCAAACCCGAAGACTCCAGCCTCCTGCCTAGCCTGAAGCTTGAAGACTCCAGACTCCTGCCAAGCCTCAGGTCTGAAGACTCCAGCCTCCTGCCTAGCCTCAAGCGCGAAGACTCCAACTCCTGCCTAGCCTCAAGCCCCACGACGCCAGCCTCCTTCCTAGCCTCAAGCCTGAAGACTCCAGCCTCCTGCCAACCCTCAAGCCCGAAGACTCCAGCCTCCTGCCAAGCCTCAAGCCTGATGACTCCAGACTCCTGCCAAGCCTCAAGCTCGAAGACTCCAGCCTCCTGCCTAGCCTCAAGCCTGTAGACTCCAGACTCCTGCCAAGCCTCAAGCCCGAAGACTCCAGCCTCCTGCCAAGCCTCACGCCCGAAGACTCCAGCCAACTGCCAAGTTGAAGCCCGAAGAATCCAGCCTTCTGCCAAGACTCAAGCCCAAAGACTCCAGCCCCCTGCCTAGCCTCAAGCCTGAAGACTCCAGCCTCCTGCCTAGCCTCAAGCCTGAAGAATCCAGCCTCCATCCTCGCCTCAAGCCTGAAGACTCCAGCCTCCTGCTTAGCCTCAAGCCTGAAGACTCCAGCCTTCTGCCAAGACTCAAGCCTGAAGACTCCAGCCTCCTGCCTAGCCTCAAGCCCGAAGACTCCAGCCTCCTGCCTTCCCTCAAGCCCGAAGACTCCAGCCTCCTGCCTAGCCTGAAGCTTGAAGACTCCAGACTCCTGCCAAGCCTGAGGCCCGAAGACTCCAGCCTCCTGCCTAGCCTCAAGCCTGAAGACTCCAGCCTCCTGCCTAGCCTCAAGCCTGAAGTCTCCAGTCTCCTGTCAAGCCTAAAGCCTGAAGACTCCGGCCTCCTGCCTAGCCTCAAGAATCCAGCCTCCTGCCTGGCCTCAAACCCGAAGACTCCAGCCTCCTACCTAGTCTCAAGCCTGAAGACTCCAGCCTCCTGACTAGCCTCAAGCGCGAAAACTCCAGCCTCCTGCCTTGCCTCAAGCCCGAAGTCTCCAACCTCCTGCAAAGCCTCAAGCCTGAAGACTCCAGCCTCCTGCCAAGCCTTAAGCCCGAAGACTGCAGCCTCCTGCCAACCCTCAAGCCTGAAGTCTCCAACCTCCTGCCAAACCTCAAGCCCAAAGACTCCAGCCACCTGTCAAGCCACAAGCCCGAAGACTCCAGCCTCCTGCCAAGCCTCAAGCCCAAACACTGCAGCCTCCTGCCAAGCCTCAATCCCGAAGACTCCAGCCTCCTGCCTAGCCTCAAGCCTGAAGACTCCAGCCTCCTACCTAGCCTCAAGCCTGGACTCCAGCGTCCTGCCTACCCACAAGCCAGAAGACTCCAGCCTCCTGCCTAGCCTCAAGCCTGAAGGCTCCAGCCACCTTCCTTGCCTCAAGCCTGAAGATTCCAGCCTCCTGCCTAGCCTGAACACACCAGCCACCTGCCTAGCCTCAAGCCTGAAGATTCCAGCCTCCTGCCTAGTGTCAAGCCTGAAGACTCCAGACTCCTGCCGAGCCTCAAGCCTGGACTCCAGCCTCCTGCCTAGCCTCAAGACTGAAGATTCCAGCTTCCTGCCTAGCCTCAAGCCTGAAGACTCTAGCCTCCTGCCTTGCTTCAAGACTCCAGCTTCCTGCCTAGTCTCAAACCCGAAGACTCCAGCCTCCTGCCTAGCCTCAAGCCCGAAGACTCCAGCCTCCTGCCTAGCGTCAAGCTCGAAGACTCAAGCCTCCTGCCTAGCCTCAAGCCTGAAGACTCCAGGCTCCTGCCTAGCCACAAACCCGAATACTCCAGCCTCCTGCTTTCCCTCAAGCCCGAAGACTCCAGCCTCCTACCTAGCCTCAAGCCTGAAGACTACAGCCTCCTGCCTAGCCTCAAGGCTGAAGCTTCCAGCCCCCTGCCTAGCCTGAAGCTTCAAGACTCCTGACTTCTGCTAAGCCTCAGGCCCGAAGACTCCAGCCTCCTGCCTGGCCTCAAGCCCGAAGTCTCCAGCCTCCTCTCAAGCCTAAAGCCCGAAGACTCCAGCCTCCTACCTAGTCTCAAGCCTGAAGACTCCAGCCTCCTGCCTAGCCTCAAGCGCAAAGACTCCTGACTTCTGCCTAGCCTCAAGCCTGAAGACTCCAGCCTCCTGCCTAACCGCAATCCCAAAGACTCCAGCCTCCTGCCTAGCCTCAAAGCCGAAGACTGCAGCCTCCTGCCTAGCCTCAAGCCCGAAGAATCCAACTACTGCCTAGCCTCAAGCCCCACGACTCCAGCCTCCTTCCTAGCCTCAAGCCCGAAGACTCCAGCCTCCTGCCAACCCTCAAGCCCGAAGACCCCAGCCTCCTGCCAAGCCTCAAGTCTGAAGACTCCAGACTCCTGCCTAGCCTCAAGCCCGAAGACTCCAACTCCTGCCTAGCTTCAAGCCCCACGACTCCGGCCTCCTTCCTAGCCTCAAGCCTGAAGACTCCAGACTCCTGCCAACCCTCAAGCACGAAGACTCCAGCCTCCTGCCAAGCCTCAAGCCTGATGACTCCAGACTCCTGCCAAGCCTCAAGCCCGAAGACTCCAGCCTCCTGCCAAGCCTCAAGATCGAAGACTCCAGCCTCCTGCCTAGCCTCAAGCCTGTAGACTCCAGACTCCTGCCAAGCCTCAAGCCCGAAGTCTCCAGCCACCTGCCAAGCCTCACGCCCGAAGACTCCAGCCAACTGCCAAGTTGAAGCCCGAAGAATCCAGCCTTCTGCCAAGACTCAAGCCCGAAGTCTCCAGCGTCCTGCCTAGCCTCAAGTCAGAAGACTCCAGCCTCCTGCCTAGCCTCAAGCCTGAAGACTCCAGCCTCCTGCCTAGCCTCAAGCCTGAAGATTCCAGCCTCCATCCTCGCCGCAAGCCTGAAGACTCCAGCCTCCTGCTTAGCCTCAAGCCTGAAGACTCCAGCCTCCTGCCTAGCCTCAAGCATGAAGACTCCAGCATCTTTCCTAGCTTCAAGCCTGAAGACTACAGCCTCCTGCCTAGCCTCAAGCCTGAAGATTCCAGCCTCCTGCCTAGCCTCAAGTCCGACGATTCCAGCCTCCTTCCTAGCCTCAAGCCCGAAGACTCCAGCCTCCTGCCTAGCCTCAAGCCCGAAGTCTCCAGCCTCCTGCTTAGCCTCAAGCCTGAAGACTCCAGCTTCCTGCCTAGCCTCAAGCCTGAAGACTCCAGCATCTTTCCTAGCCTCAAGCCTGAAGATTCCAGCCTCCTGCCTAGCCTCAAAACTGAAGACTCCAGCCTCCTGCCTAGCCTCAAGTCCGACGATTCCAGCCTCCTTCTGAGCGTCAAGCCCGAAGACTCCAGCCTCCTGCCTAGCCGCAAGCCCGTAGTCTCCAGCCTCCTGCATAACCTCAAGCCTGAAGACTCCAGCCTCCTGCCTAGCCTCAAGCCTGAAGATTCCAGCCTCTATCCTCGCCGCAAGCCTGAAGACTCCAGCCTCCTGCTTAGCCTCAAGCCTGAAGACTCCAGCCTCCTGCCTAGCCACAAGCCCGTAGTCTCCAGCCTCCTGCATAGCCTCAAGCCCGAAGACTCCATCCTCCTGCCGAGCCTCAAGCCCGAAGACTCTAGCCACCTGCCTAGCCTCAGGCCCGAAGACTCCAGCCTCCTGCCTAGCCTCAAGCCCGAAGACTCCAGCCTCCTGCCAAGCCTCAAGTCCGAAGACTCCAGCCTCCTGCCTAGCGTCAAGCTCGAAGACTCCAGCCTCCTGCCTAGCCACAAGCCTGAAGACTCCAGCCTCCTGCCTAGCCTCAAGCCCGAAGACTCCAGCCTCCTGCCTTCCCTCAAGCCCGAAGACTCCAGCCTCCTACCTAGCCTCAAGCCTGAAGACTACAGCCTCCTGCCTAGCCTCAAGGCCGAAGACTCTAGCCCCCTGCCTAGCCTGAAGCTTGAAGACTCCTGACTCCTGCCAAGCCTCAGGCCCGAAGACTCCAGCCTCCTGCCTAGCCTCAAGCCCGAAGTCTCCAGCCTCCTGTCAAGCCTAAAGCCTGAAGACTCCAGCCTCCTGCCTAGCCTCAAGAATCCAGCCTCCTGCCTGGCCTCAAGCCCGAAGACTCCAGCCTCCTCCTAGTCTCAAGCCTGAAGACTCCAGCCTCCTGCCTAGCCTCAAGCGCAAAGACTCTAGCCTCCTGCCTATCCTGAAGCTTGAAGACTCCTGACTCCTGCTAAGCCTTAGGCCCGAAGACTCCAGCCTCCTGCCTAGCCTCAAGCCCGAAGTCTCCAGCCTCCTGTCAAGCCTAAATCCCGAAGACTCCAGCCTCCTACCTACTCTCAAGCCTGAAGACTCCAGCCTCCTGCCTAGTCTCAAGCGCGAAGACTCCAGACTTCTGCCTAGCCTCAAGCCCGAAAGACTCCAGCCTCCTGCCTAGCCGCAATCCCAAAGACTCCAGCCTCCTGCCTAGCCACAAGCCCGAAGACTGCAGCCTCCTGCCTAGCCTCAAGCCCGAAGACTCCAACTCCTGCCTAGCCACAAGCCCGAAGACTGCAGCCTCCTGCCTAGCCTCAAGCCTGAAGACTCCAGCATCTTTCCTTGCTTCAAGCCTGAAGACTTCAGCCTCCTGCCTAGCCTCAAGCCTGAACCCTCCAGCCAACTGCCTAGCCTCAAGTCCGACGATTCCAGCCTCCTTCCTAGCCTCAAGTCCGAAGACTCCAGCCTCCTGCCAAGCCTCAATCCCGAAGACTCCAGCCTCCTGCCTAGCCTCAAGCCTGAAGACTCCAGCCTCCTACCTAGCCTCAAGCCTGGACTCCAGCCTCCTGCCTAGCCTCAAGCCCGAAGACACCAACTCCTGCCTAGCCTCAAGCCCCACGACTCCAGCCTCCTTCCTAGCCTCAAGCCTGAAGACTCCAGCCTCCTGCCAACCCTCAAGCCCGAAGACTCCAGCCTCCTGCCAAGCCTCAAGCTTGATGACTCCAGACTCCTGCCAAGCCTCAAGCCTGAAGACTCCAGCCTCCTGCCAAGCCTCAAGCTCGAAGACTCCAGCCTCCTGCCTAGCCTCAAGTCAGAAGACTCCAGCCTCCTGTCTAGCCTCAAGCCTGAAGACTCTAGCCTCCTGCCTAGCCTCAAGCCTGAAGATTCCAGCCTCCTTCCTCGCCTCAAGCCTGAAGACTCCAGCCTCCTTCCTAGCCTCAAGCCTGAAGACTCCAGCCTCCTGCCAACCCTCAAGCCCAAAGAGTCCAGCCTCCTGCCAAGCCTCAAGCCTGATGACTCCAGACTCCTGCCAACCCTCAAGCCTGAAGACTCCAGCCTCCTGCCAAGCCTCAAGCTCGAAGACTCCAGCCTCCTGCCTAGCCTCAAGTCAGAAGACTCCAGCTTCCTGCCTAGCCTCAAGCCTGAAGACTCTAGCCTCCTGCCTAGCCTCAAGCCTGAAGATTCCAGCCTCCTTCCTCGCCTCAAGCCTGAAGACTACAGCCTCCTGCCTAGCCTCAAGCCTGAAGCCTCCAGCCTCCTGCCTAGCCTCAAGTCCGACGATTCCAGCCTCCTTCCTAGCCCCAAGCCCGAAGACTCCAGCCTCCTGCCAAGCCTCAATCCCGAAGACTCCAGCCTCCTGCCTAGCCTCAAGCCTGAAGACTCCAGCCTCCTACCTAGCCTCAAGCCTGGACTCCAGCGTCCTGCCTAGCCTCAAGCCAGAAGACTCCAGCCTCCTGCCTAGCCTCAGGCCTGAAGACTCCAGCCTCCTTCCTTGCCTCAAGCCTGAAGATTCCAGCCTCCTGCCTAGCCTGAAGACACCAGCCTCCTGCCTAGCCTCAAGCCTGAAGATTCCAGCCTCCTGCCTAGCGTCAAGCCTGAAGACTCCAGACTCCTGCCTAGCCTCAAGCCTGGTCTCCAGCCTCCTGCCTAGCCTCAAGACTGAAGATTCCAGCTTCCTGCCTAGCCTCAAGCCTGAAGACTCTAGCCTCCTGCCTTGCTTCAAGACTCCAGCCTCCTGCCAGGTCTCAAACCAGAAGACTCCAGCCTCCTGCCTAGCCTCAAGCCCGAAGACTCCAGCCTCCTGCCTAGCTTCAAGGTCGAAGACTCCAGCCTCCTGCCTAGCCTCAAGCCTGAAGACTCCAGCCTCCTGCCTAGCCACAAGCCCGAAGACTCCAGCCTCCTGCCTTCCCTCAAGCCCGAAGACTCCAGCTTGCTACCTAGCCTCAAGCCTGAAGACTACAGCCTCCTGCCTAGCCTCAAGGCCGAAGTCTCCAGCCCCCTGCCTAGCCTGAAGCTTGAAGACTCCTGACTTCCACTAAGCCTCAGGCCCGAAGACTCCAGCCTCCTGCCTAGCCTCAAGCCCGAAGTCTCCAGCCTCCTGTCAAGCCTAAAGCCCGAAGACTCCAGCCTCCTACCTAGTCTCAAGCCTGAAGACTCCAGCATCCTGCCTAGCCTCAAGCGCGAAGACTCCTGACTTCTGCCTAGCCTCAAGCCCGAAGACTCCAGCCTCCTGCCTAGCCACAATCCCAAAGACTCCAGCCTCCTGCCTAGCCTCAAGCCCGAAGACTGCAGCCTCCTGCCTAGCCTCAAGCCCGAAGACTCCAACTCCTGCCTAGCCTCAAGCCCCACGACTCCAGCCTCCTTCCTAGCCTCAAGCCCGAAGACTCCAGCCTCCTGCCAACCCTCAAGCCCGAAGACCCCAGCCTCCTGCCAAGCCTCAAGTCTGAAGACTCCAGCCTCCTGCCAGGCCTCAAGCCTGATGACTCCAGACTGGTGCCAAGCCTCAAGCCCGAAGACTCCAGCCTCCTGCCAAGCCTCAAGCTCGAAGACTCCAGCCTCCTGCCTAGCCTCAAGCCTGTAGACTCCAGACTCCTGTCAAGCCTCAAGCCCGAAGACTCCACCCTCCTGCCAATCCTCACGCCCGAAGACACCAGCCAACTGCCAAGTTGAAGCCCGAGGAATCCAGCCTTCTGCCAAGACTCAAGCCCGAAGACTCCAGCCTCCTGCCTAGCCTCAAGCCTGAAGACGCCAGCCTCCTGCCTAGCCTCAAGTCAGAAGACTCCAGCCTCCTGCCTAGCCTCAAGCCTGAAGACTCCAGCATCCTGCCTAGCCTCAAACCTGAAGATTCCAGCCTCCATCCTCGCCGCAAGCCTGAAGACTCCAGCCTCCTACTTAGCCTCAAGCCTGAAGACTCCAGCCTCCTGCCTAGCCTCAAGCCTGAAGACTCCAGCATCTTTCCTAGCTTCAAGCCTGAAGACTACAGCCTCCAGCCTAGCCTCAAGCCTGAAGACTCCAGCCCCCTGCCTAGCCTCAAGTCCGACGATTCCAGCCTCCTTCCTAGCCTCAAGCCCGAAGACTCCAGCCTCCTACCTAGCCTCAAGCCTGAAGACTACAGCCTCCTGCCTAGCCTCAAGGCCGAAGCCTCTAGCCCCCTGCCTAGCCTGAAGCTTGAAGACTCCTGACTTCTACTAAGCCTCAGGCCCGAAGTCTCCAGCCTCCTGCCTAGCCTCAAGCCCGAAGTCTCCAGCCTCCTGTCAAGCCTAAAGCCCGAAGACTCCAGCCTCCTACCTAGTCTCAAGCCTGAAGACTCCAGCATCCTGCCTAGCCTCGCGCGAAGACTCCTGACTTCTGCCTAGCCTCAAGCCCGAAGAATCCAGCCTCCTGCCTAGCCGCAATCCCAAAGACTCCAGCCTCCTGCCTAGCCTCAAGCCCGAAGACTGCAGCCTCCTGCCTAGCCTCAAGCCCGAAGACTCCAACTCCTGCCTAGCCTCAAGCCCCATGACTCCAGCCTCCTTCCTAGCCTCAAGCCCGAAGACTCCAGCCTCCTGCCAACCCTCAAGCCCGAAGACCCCAGCCTCCTGTCAAGCCTCAAGTCTGAAGACTCCAGCCTCCTGCCAGGCCTCAAGCCTGATGACTCCAGACTCCTGCCCAGCCTCAAGCCCGAAGACTCCAGACTCCTGCCAAGCCTCAAGCTCGAAGACTCCAGCCTCCTGCCGAGCCTCAAGCCTGTAGACTACAGACTCCTGCCAAGCCTCAAGCCTGAAGACTCCAGCCTCCTGCCAAGCCTCACGCCCGAAGACTACAGCCAACTGCCAAGTTGAAGCCCGAGGAATCCAGCCTTCTGCCAAGACTCAAGCCCGAAGATTCCAGCCTCCTTCCTAGCCTCAAGCCCGAAGACTCCAGCCTCCTGCCTAGCCTCAAGCCCGAAGTCTCCAGCCTCCTGCTTAGCCTCAAGCCTGAAGACTCCAGCCTCCTGCCTAGCCTCAAGCCTGAAGACTCCAGCATCTTTCCTAGCCTCAAGCCTGAAGACTCCAGCCTCCTGCCTAGCCTCAAGTCCGACGATTCCAGCCTCCATCCTAGCCTCAAGCCCGAAGACTCCAGCCTCCTGCCTAGCCGCAAGCCCGTAGTCTCCAGCCTCCTGCATAGCCTCAAGCCTGAAGACTCCAGCCTCCTGCCTAGCCTCAAGCCCGAAGACTCCATCCTCCTGCCGAGCCTCAAGCCCGAACACTCCAGCCTCCTGCCTAGTCTCAAGCCCGAAGACTCCAGCATACTGCCTATTCTCAAGCCCGAAGACTCCAGCCTCCTGCCTAGCCTCAAGCCCGAAGACTCCAGCCTCCTGCCTAGCCTCAAGCCCGAAGACTCCAGCCTCCTGCCAAGCCTCAAGTCCGAAGACTCTAGCATCCTGCCAAGCCTTAAACCCGAAGACTCCAGCCCCTGCCAAGCCTCAAGCCCGAAGACTCCAGCCTCCTGCCAAACCTCAAGCCTGAAGACTCCAGCCTCCTGCCAAGCTTCAAGTCCGAACACTGCAGCCTCCTGCCAAGCCTCAATCCCGAAGACTCCAGCCTCCTACCTAGCCTCAAGCCTGTAGACTCCAGACTCCTGCCAAGCCTCAAGCCCGAAGACTCCAGCCTCCTGCCAAGCCTCACGCCCGAAGACTCCAGCCAACTGCCAAGTTGAAGCCCGAAGAATCCAGCTTTCTGCCAAGACTCAAGCCCGAAGACTCCAACCTCCTGCCTAGCCTCAAGCCTGTAGACTCCAGCCTCCTGCCTAGCCTCAAGTCAGAAGACTCCAGCCTCCTCCCTAGCCTCAAGCCTGAAGAATTCAGCCTCCTGCCTAGCCTCAAGCCCGAAGTCTCCAGCCTCCTGTCAAGCCTAAAGCCCGAAGACTCCAGCCTCCTACCTAGTCTCAAGCCTGAAGACTCCAGCCTCCTGCCTAGCCTCGAAGACTCCAGCCTCCTGCCTAGCCGCAATCCCAAAGACTCCAGCCTCCTGCCTAGCCTCAAGCCCGAAGACTGCAGCCTCCTGCCTAGCCTCAAGCCCGAAAACTCCAACTTCTGCCTAGCCTCAAGCCCCACGACTCCAGCCTCCTTCCTAGCCTCAAGCCCGAAGACTCCAGCCTCCTGCCAACCCTCAAGCCCGAAGACCCCAGCCTCCTGCCAATCCTCAAGTCTGAAGACTCCAGCCTCCTGCCAAGCCTCAAGCCCGAAGACTCCAGCCTCCTGCCAAGCCTCAAGCTCGAAGACTCCAGCCTCCTGCCTAGCCTCAAGCCTGTAGACTCCAGACTCCTGCCAAGCCTCAAGCCCGAAGACTCCAGTCTCCTGCCAAGCCTCACGCCCGAAGACTCCAGCCAACAGCCAAGTTGAAGACCGAGGAATCCAGCCTTCTGCCAAGACTCAAGCCCGAAGACTCCAGCCTCCTGCCTAGCCTCAAGCCTGAAGAATCCAGCCCCCTGCCTAGCCTCAAGTCAGAAGACTCCAGCCTCCTGCCTAGCCTCAAGCCTGAAGACTCCAGCCTCCTGCCTAGCCTCAAGCCTGAAGATTCCAGCCTCCATCCTTGCCGCAAGCCTGAAGACTCCAGCCTCCTGCCTAGCCTCAAGCCCGACGATTCCAGCCTCCTTCCTAGCCTCAAGCCCGAAGACTCCAGCCTCCTGCCTAGCCGCAAGCCCGTAGTCTCCAGCCTCCTGCATAGCCTCAAGCCTGAAGACTCCAGCCTCCTGCCTAGCCTCAAGCCCGAAGACTCCATCCTCCTGCCGAGCCTCAAGCCCGAACACTCCAGCCTCCTGCCTAGTCTCAAGCCCGAAGACTCCAGCATACTGCCTATTCTCAAGCCCGAAGACTCCAGCCTCCTGCCTAGCCTCAAGCCCGAAGACTCCAGCCTCCTGCCTAGCCTCAAGCCCGAAGACTCCAGCCTCCTGCCAAGCCTCAAGTCCGAAGACTCTAGCATCCTGCCAAGCCTTAAACCCGAAGACTCCAGCCCCTGCCAAGCCTCAAGCCTGAAGTCTCCAACCTCCTGCCAAGCCTCAAGCCTGAAGACTCCAGCCTCCTGCCAAGCTTCAAGCCCGAACACTGCAGCCTCCTGCCAAGCCTCAATCCCGAAGACTCCAGCCTCCTACCTAGCCTCAAGCATGTAGACTCCAGACTCCTGCCAAGCCTCAAGCCCGAAGACTCCAGCCTCCTGCCAAGCCTCACGCCCGAAGACTCCAGCCAACTGCCAAGTTGAAGCCCGAAGAATCCAGCTTTCTGCCAAGACTCAATCCCGAAGACTCCAACCTCCTGCCTAGCCTCAAGCCTGAAGACTCCAGCCTCCTGCCTAGCCTCAAGTCAGAAGACTCCAGCCTCCTCCCTAGCCTCAAGCCTGAAGACTCCAGCCTCCTGCCTAGCCTCAAGCCCGAAGTCTCCAGCCTCCTGTCAAGCCTAAAGCCCGAAGACTCCAGCCTCCTACCTAGTCTCAAGCCTGAAGACTCCAGCCTCCTGCCTAGCCTCGAAGACTCCAGCCTCCTGCTTAGCCGCAATCCCAAAGACTCCAGCCTCCTGCCTACCCTCAAGCCCGAAGACTGCAGCCTCCTGCCTAGCCTCAAGCCCGAAAACTCCAACTCCTGCCTAGCCTCAAGCCCCACGACTCCAGCCTCCTTCCTAGCCTCAAGCCCGAAGACTCCAGCCTCCTGCCAACCCTCAAGCCCGAAGACCCCAGCCTCCTGCCAAGCCTCAAGTCTGAAGACTCCAGCCTCCTGCCAGGCCTCAAGCCTGATGACTCCAGCCTCCTGCCAAGCCTCAAGCCCGAAGACTCCAGACTCCTGCCAAGCCTCAAGCCCGAAGACTCCAGTCTCCTGCCAGGCCTCACGCCCGAAGACTCCAGCCAACTGCCAAGTTGAAGCCCGAGGAATCCAGCCTTCTGCCAAGACTCAAGCCCGAAGACTCCAGCCTCCTGCCTGGCCTCAAGCCTGAAGACTCCAGCCCCCTGCCTAGCCTCAAGTCAGAAGACTCCAGCCTCCTGCCTAGCCTCAAGCCTGAAGACTCCAGCCTCCTGCCTAGCCTCAAGCCTGAAGATTCCAGCCTCCATCCTTGCCGCAAGCCTGAAGAATCCAGCCTCCTGCTTAGCCTCTAGCCTGAAGACTCCAGCCTCCTGCCTAGCCTCAAGACTGAAGACTCCAGCATCTTTCCTAGCTTCAAGCCTGAAGACTACAGCCTCCTGCCTAGCCTCAAGCCTGAAGACTCCAGCCTCCTGCCTAGCCTCAAGCCTGAAGACTCCAGCCTCCTGCCTAGCCTCAAGCCTGTAAATTCCAGCCTCCATCCTCGCCGCAAGCCTGAAGACTCCAGCCTCCTGCTTAGCCTCAAGCCTGAAGACTCCAGCCTCCTGCCTACCCTCAAGCCTGAAGACTCCAGCATCTTTCCTAGCTTCAAGCCTGAAGACTACAGCCTCCTGCCTAGCCTCAAGCCTGAAGACTCCAGCCTCCTGCCTAGCCTCAAGTCCGACGATTCCAGCCTCCTTCCTAGCCTCAAGCCCGAAGACTCCAGCCTCCTACCTAGCCTCAAGCCCGAAGTCTCCAGCCTCCTGCTTAGCCTCAAGCCTGAATACTCCAGCCTCCTGCCTAGCCTCAAGCCTGAAGACTCCAGCCTCCTGCCTAGCCTCAAGTCCGACGATTCCAGCCTTCTTCCTAGCCTCAAGCCCGAAGACTCCAGCCTCCTGCCTAGCCGCAAGCCCGTAGTCTCCAGCCTCCTGCATAGCCTCAAGCCTGAAGACTCCAGCCTCCTGCCTAGCCTCAAGCCCGAAGACTCCATCCTCCTGCCGAGCCTCAAGCCCGAACACTCCAGCCTCCTGCCTAGTCTCAAGCCCGAAGACTCCAGCATACTGCCTATTCTCAAGCCCGAAGACTCCAGCCTCCTGCCTAGCCTCAAGCCCGAAGACTCCAGCCTCCTGCCTAGCCTCAAGCCCGAAGACTCCAGCCTCCTGCCTAGCCTCAAGCCCGAAGACTCCAGCCTCCTGCCTAGCCTCACGCCCGAAGACTCCAGCCAACTGCCAAGTTGAAGCCCGAGGAATCCAGCCTTCTGCCAAGACTCAACCCCGAAGACTCCAGCCTCCTGCCTAGCCTCAAGCCTGAAGACTCCAGCCTTTTGCCTAGCCTCAAGTCAGAAGACTCCAGCCTCCTGCCTTGCCTCAAGCCAAAAGACTCCAGCCTCCTGCCTAGCCTCAAGCCTGAAGATTCCAGCCTCCATTCTCGCCGCAAACCTGAAGACTCCAGCCTCCTGCTTAGCCTCAAGCCTGAAGACTCCAGCCTCCTGCCTAGCCTCAAGCCTGAAGACTCCAGCATCTTTCCTAGCTTCAAGCCTGAAGACTACAGCCTCCTGCCTAGCCTCAAGCCTGAAGACTCCAGCCTCCTGCCTAGCCTCAAGTCCGACGATTCCAGCCTCCTTCCTAGCCTCAAGCCCGAAGACTCCAGCCTCCTGCCTAGCCTCAAGACCGAAGTCTCCAGCCTCCTGCTTAGCCTCAAGCCTGAAGACTCCAGCCTCCTGCCTAACCTCAAGCCTGAAGACTCCAGCACCTTTCCTAGCCTCAAGCCTGAAGACTCCAGCCTCCTGCCTAGCCTCAAGCCTGAAGACTCCAGCCTCCTGCCTAGCCTAAAGTCCGACGATTCCAGCCTCCTTCCAAGCCTCAAGCCCGAAGACTCCAGCCTCCTGCCTAGCGGCAAGCCCGAAGTCTCCAGCCTCCTGCATAGCCTCAAGCCTGAAGACTCCAGCCTCCTGCCTAGCCTCAAGCCCGAAGACTCCATCCTCCTGCTGAGCCTCAAGCCCGAACACTCCAGCCTCCTGCCTAGCCTCAAGCCAGAAGACTCCAACCTCCTGCCTAGCCTCAAGCCTAATGTCTCCAGCCTCCTTCCTTGCCTCAAATCTGAAGATTCCAGCCTCCTGCCTAGCCTGAGGACACCAACCTCCTGCCTAGCCTCAAGCCCGAAGACTCCAGCCTCCTGCCTAGCGGCAAGCCCGAAGTCTCCAGCCTCCTGCATAGCCTCAAGCCTGAAGACTCCAGCCTCCTGCCTAGCCTCAAGCCCGAAGACTCCATCCTCCTGCTGAGCCTCAAGCCCGAACACTCCAGCCTCCTGCCTAGCCTCAAGCCAGAAGACTCCAGCCTCCTGCCTAGCGGCAAGCCCGAAGTCTCCAGCCTCCTGCATAGCCTCAAGCCTGAAGACTCCAGCCTCCTTCCTTGCCTCAAATCTGAAGATTCCAGCCTCCTGCCTAGCCTGAGGACACCAACCTCCTGCCTAGCCTCAAGCCTGAAGACTCCAGCCTCCTGCCTAGCGTTAAGCCTGAAGACTCCTGCCTAGCCTCAAGCCCGAAGACTCCAGCCTCCTGCCTAGCGTCAAGACTCCAGACTCCTGCCTAGCCTCAAGCCCGAAGACTCCAGCCTCCTGCCTAGCGTCAAGCTCGAATACTCCAGCCTCCTGCCTAGCCTCGCCTGAAGACTCCAGCCTCCAGCCTAGCCTCAAGCCCGAAGACTCCAGCCTCCTGCCTTCCCTCAAGCCCGAAGACTCCAGCCTCCTACCTAGCCTCAAGCCTGAAGACTACAGCCTCCTGCCTAGCCTCAAGGCCGAAGACTCCAGCCCCCTGCCTAGCCTGAAGCTTGAAGACTCCTGACTCCCGCCAAGCCTCAGGCCCGAAGACTCCAGCCTCCTGCCTAGCCTCAAGCCCGAAGTCTCCAGCCTCCTGTCAAGCCTAAAGCCTGAAGACTCCAGCCTCCTGCCTACCCTCAAGAATCCAGCCTCCTGCCTGGCCTCAAGCCCGAAGACTCCAGCCACCTACCTAGTCTCAAGCCTGACGACTCCAGCCTCCTGCCTAGCCTCAAGCGCAAGGACTCTAGCCTCCTGCCTAGCCTCAAGCCCGAAGACTCCAGCCTTCTGCCTAGCCTCAAACCCGAAGACTCCACCCTCCTGCCTAGCCGCAATCCCAAAGTCTCCAGCCTCCTGCCTAGCCTCAAGCCCGAGGACTGCAGCCTCGTGCCTAGCCTCAAGCCCGAAGACGCCAGCCTCCTGCCTAGCCTCAAGCCCGAAGACTCCAGCTTCCTGCCTAGCCTTAAGCCCGAAGACTCCAGCCTCCTGCCTAGCTCCAATCCCGAAGACCCCAGCCTCCTACATAGCCTCAAGCCTGAAGATTCCAGCATCCTTCCTCGCCTCAAGCTTGAAGACTCCAGCCTCCTGCTTAGGCTCAAGCCTGAAGACTCCAGCCTCCTGCCTAGCCTCAAGTCTGAAGACTCCAGCATCTTTCCTAGCCTCAAGCCTGAAGACTACAGCCTCCTGCCTAGCCTCAAGCCCGAAGACTCCAGCCTCCTGCCTAGCCTCAAGTCCGACGATTCCAGCCTCCTTCCTAGCCTCAAGCCCGAAGACTCCAGCCTCCTGCCTAGCCTCAAGCCCGAAGTCTCCAGCCTCCTGCATAGCCTCAAGCCTGAAGACTCCAGCCTCCTGCCTAGCCTCAAGCCCGAAGACTCCATCCTCCTGCCGAGCCTCAAGCCCGAACACTCCAGCCTCCTGCCTAGTCACAAGCCCGAAGACTCCAGCATACTGCCTATTCTCAAGCCCAAGACTCCAGCCTCCTGCCTAGCCTCAAGCCCAAAGACTCCAGCCTCCTGCCTAGCCTCAAGCCCGAAGACTCCAGCCTCCTGCCAAGCCTCAAGCCTGAAGACTCCAGCCTCCTGCCAAGCCTCAAGTCCGAAGTCTCTAGCCTCCTGCCAAGCCTTAAGCCCGAAGACACCAGCCCCCTGCCAAGCCTCAAGCCCGAAGACGCCAGCCTCCTGCCAACCCTCAAGCCTGAAGTCTCCAACCTCCTGTCAAGCCTCAAGCCCGAAGACTCCAGCCACCTGCCAAGCCTCAAGCCCGAAGACTCCAGCCTCCTGCCAAGCCTTAAGCCCGAACACTGCAGCCTCCTGCCAAGCCTCAATCCCGAAGACTCCAGCCTCCTGCCTAGCCTCAAGCCTGAAGACTCCAGCCTCCTGCCTAGCCTCAAGCCTGGACTCCAGCGTCCTGCCTAGTCTCAAGCCAGAAGACTCCAGCCTCCTGCTTAGCCTCAAGCCTGAAGACTCCAGCCTCCTTCCTTGCCTCAAGCCTGAAGATTCCAGACTCCTGCCCAGCCTGAAGACACCAGCCTCCTGCCTAGCCTCAAGCCTGAAGATTCCAGCCTCCTGCCTAGCGTCAACACCGAAGACTCCAGCCTCCTGCCTAGCCTGAAGCTTGAAGACTCTAGACTCCTGCCAAGCCTGAGGCCCGAAGACTCCAGTCTCCTGACTAGCCTCAAGCCTGAATACTCCAGCCTCCTGCCGAGCCTCAAGCCCGAAGTCTCCAGCCTCCTGTCAAGCCTAAAGCCTGAAGACTCCAGCCTCCTGCCTAGCCTCAAGAATCCAGCCTCCTACTTGGCCTCAAGCCCGAAGACTCCAGCCTCCTCCCTAGTCTCAAGCCTGAAGACTCCAGCCTCCTGCCTAGCCTCAAGCGCGAAGACTCCAGCCTCCTGCCTAGCCTCAAGCCTGAAGACTCCAGCCTCCTGCCTAGCCTCAAGCCTGAAGACTCCAGCCTCCTGCCTAGCCTCAAGCCTGAATACTCCAGGCTCCTGCCTGGCCTCAAGCCCGAAGACTCCAGCCTCCTGCCTGGCCTCAAGCCCGAAGACTCCAGCCTCCTGCCTAGCCTCAAGCCCGAAGACTCCTGCCTCCTGCCAAGCCTCAAGCCCGAAGACTCCAGCCTCCTGCCTGGCCTCAAGCCCGAAGACTCCAGCCTCCTGCCTGGCCTCAAGCCCGAAGACTCCAGCCTCCTGCCTGGCCTCAAGCCCGAAGACTCTAGCCTCCTGCCTGGCTTCAAGCTCGAAGACTACAGCCTCCTGTGTGGCCTCAAGCCCGAAGACTCCTGCCTCCTGCCTAGCCTCAAGCCCGAAGACTCCAGCCTCCTGCGGAGCCTCAAGCCCGAACACTCCAGCCTCCTGCCTAGTCACAAGCCCGAAGACTCCAGCATACTGCCTATTCTCAAGCCCAAGACTCCAGCCTCCTGCCTAGCCTCAAGCCCAAAGACTCCAGCCTCCTGCCTAGCCTCAAGCCCGAAGACTCCAGCCTCCTGCCAAGCCTCAAGCCTGAAGACTCCAGCCTCCTGCCAAGCCTCAAGTCCGAAGTCTCTAGCCTCCTGCCAAGCCTTAAGCCCGAAGACACCAGCCCCCTGCCAAGCCTCAAGCCCGAAGACTCCAGCCTCCTGCCTAGCCTCAAGCCCGAAGACTCCAGCCTCCTGCCTAGCCTCAAGTCCGAAGACTCCAGCCTCCTCCGTAGCCTCAAGCCCGAAGACTCCAGCCTCCTGCCAAGCCTCAAGCCCGAAGACTCCAGCCTCCTGCCTAGACTCAAGCCCGAAGACTCCAGCCTCCTGCCTAGCCTCAAGCCCGAAGACTCCAGCCTCCTCCCTAGCCTCAAGCTCGAAGACTCCAGCCTCCTGCCAAGCCTCAAGCCCGAAGACTCCAGCCTCCTGCCAAGCCTCAAGCCCGAAGTCTCCAGCCTCCAGCCTGGCATCAAGCCCGAATACTCCAGCCTCCTGCCTGGCCTCAGGCCCGAAGACTCCAGCCTCCTGCCTGGTCTCAAGCCCGAAGTCTCCAGGCTCCTGCCTGGCCTCAAGCCCGAAGATTCCAGCCTCCTGCCTGGCTTCAAGCTCGAAGACTCCAGCCTCCTGCCTGGCCTCAAGCCTGAAGACTCCAGCCTCCTGCCAAGCCTCAAACCCGAAGATTCCAGCCGCCTGCCTAGCGTCAAGCCCGAAGACTCCAGCCTCCTGCCAAGCCTCAAGCCCGAAGACTCCAGCCTCCTGCCAAGCCACAAGCCTGAAGATTCCAGCCTCCTGCCTAGCGTCAAGCCTGAAGACTCCAGACTCCTGCCTAGCCTCAAGCCTGGACTCCAGCCTCCTGCCTAGCCTCAAGCCTGAAGATTCCAGCTTCCTCCCTAGCCTCAAGCCTGAAAACTCTAGCCTCCTGCCTAGCTTCAAGACTCCAGCCTCCTGCCTAGCCTCAAAACCGAAGACTCCAGCCTCCTGCCTAGCCTCAAGCCCGAAGACTCCAGCCTCCTGCCTAGCCTCAAGCCCGAAGACTCCAGCCTCCTGCCTTCCCTCAAGCCCAAAGACTCCAGCCTCCTACCTAGCCTCAAGCCCGAAGACTCCAGCCTCCTGCCTAGCCTCAAGGCCGAAGACTCCAGCCCCCTGCCTAGCCTGAAGGTTGAAGACTCCTGACTCCTGCCAAGCCTCAGGCCCGAAGACTCCAGCCTCCTGCCTAGCCTCAAGCCCGAAGTCTCCAGCCTCCTGCCTAGCCTAAAGCCCGAATACTCCAGCCTCCTGCCAAGCCTCAAGCCTGAAGACTCCAACCTCCTGCCTGGCCTCAAGCCCGAAGACTCCAGCCTCCTGCCTGGCCTCAAGCCCGAAGACTCCAGCCTCCTGCCTGGTCTCAAGCCTGAAGACTCCAGCCTCCTGCCTGGCCTCAAGCCCGAAGACTCCAGCCTCCTGCCTGGCTTCAAGCTCGAAGACTCCAGCCTCCTGCCTGGCCTCAAGCCTGAAGACTCCAGCCTCCTGCTTAACCTCAAGCCCGAAGACTCCAGCCTCCTGCCTAGCCTCAAGCCCGAAGACTCCACCCTCCTGCCTAGCCTCAAGCCCGAAGACTCCAGCCTCCTCCCTAGCCTCAAGCCCGAAGTCTCCAGCCTCCTGCCAAGCCTCAAGTCCGAAGACTCCAGCCTCCGGCCAAACCTTAAGCCCGAAGTCTCCAGCCTCCTGCCTAGCCTCAAGCCCGAAGACTCCAGCCTCCTGCCAAGCCTCAAGCCCGAGGACTCCAGCCTCCTACCAACCCTCAAGCCCGAAGACTCCAGCCTTCTGCCAAGCCTCAAGCCCAAAGACTCCAGCCTCCTGCCATGCTTCGCCTCAAGTCTCTAGCCTCCTGCCTCCTGCCAACCCTCGCCTCAAGTCTCTAGCCTCTAGCCTCAAGCCTGAAGACTCCAGCCTCCTGCCTCCTGCCAAGCCTCGCCTCCAGCCTCAAGCCTGAAGGCTCCAGCCTCCTGCCTAGCCTCAAGCCTGGACTCCAGCGTCCTGCCTAGCCTCAAGCCAGAAGACCCCAGCCTCCTGCCTAGCCTCAAGCCTGAAGACTCCAGCCTCCTTCGTTGCCTCAAGCCTGAAGATTCCAGCCTCCTGCCTAGTCTGAAGACACCAGCCTCCTGCCTAGCCTCAAGCATGAAGATTCCAGCCTCCTGCCTAGCGTCAACACTGAAGACTCCAGATTCCTGCCCAGCCTCAAGCCTGAAGATTCCAGCTTCCTGCCTAGCCTCAAGCCTGATGACTCTAGCCTCCTGCCTAGCTTCAAGACTCCAGCCTCCTGCCTAGCCTCAAACCCGAAGACTCCAGCCTCCTGCCTAGCCTCAAGCCCGAAGACTCCAGCCTCCTGCCTAGCGTCAAGCTCGAAGACTCCAGCCTCCTGCCTAGCCTCAAGCCTGAAGACTCCAGCCTCATGCCTAGCCTCAAGCCCTAAGACTCCAGCCTCCTGCCTTCCCTCAGGCCCGAAGACTCCAGCCTCCTACCTAGCCACAAGCCTGAAGACTACAGCCTCCTGCCTAGCCTCAAGGCCGAAGACTCCAGCCCCCTGCCTAGCCTGAAGCTTGAAGACTCCAGCCTCCTGCCTAGCCTCAAGCCTGAATACTCCAGGCTCCTGCCTAGCCTCAAGCCCGAAGACTCCAGCCTCCTGCCTGGCCTCAAGCCCGAAGACTCCAGCCTCCTGCCTAGCCTCAAGCCCGAAGACTCCAGCCTCCTGCCAAGCCTCAAGCCCGAAGACTCCAGCCTCCTGCCTGGCCTCAAGCCCGAAGACTCCAGCCTCCTGCCTGGCCTCAAGCCCGAAGTCTCCAACCTCCTGCCTGGCCTAAAGCCCGAAGACTACGGCCTCCTGCCTGACCTCAAGCCCGAAGACTCCAGCCTCCTGCCTAGCCTCAAGCCCGAAGACTCCAGCCTCCTGCCTAGCCTCAAGTCCGAAGACTCCAGCCTCCTCCGTAGCCTCAAGCCCGAAGACTCCAGCCTCCTGCCAAGCCTCAAGCCCGAAGACTCCAGCCTGCTGCCTGGCCTCAAGCCCGAAGACTCCAGCCTCCTGCCTGGCCTCAAGCCCGAAGACTCCAGCCTCCTGCCTGGTCTCAAGCCCGAAGACTCCAGCCTCCTGCTTGGCCTCAAGCCCGAAGATTCCAGCCTCCTGCCTGGCCTCAAGCCGGAAGACTCCAGCCTCCTGCCTAAACTCAAGCCCGAAGACTCCAGCCTCCTGCCTAGACTCAAGCCCGAAGACTCCAGCCTCCTGCCTAGCCTCAAGCCCGAAGACTCCAGCCTCCTGCCTGGCCTCAAGCCCGAAGACTCCAGCCTCCTGCCTGGTCTCAAGCCTGAAGACTCCAGCCTCCTACCTGGCCTCAAGCCCGAAGACTCCAGCCTCCTGCCTGGCTTCAAGCTCGAAGACTCCAGCCTCCTGCCAAGCCTCAAGCCCGAAGACTCCAGCCTCATCCCTAGCCTCAAGCCCGAAGACTCCAGCCTCCTGCCAAGCCTCAAGCCCGAAGACTCCAGCCTCCTGCCAAGCCTCAAACCCGAAGATTCCAGCCTCCTGCCTAGCGTCAAGCCCGAAGACTCCAGCCTCCTCCCTAGCCTCGAGCCCGAAGACTCCAGCCTCCTGCCAAGCCTCAAGCCCGAAGACTCCAGCCTCCTTATAAGCCACAAGCCTGAAGATTCCAGCCTCCTGCCTAGCGTCAAGCCTGAAGACTCCAGACTCCTGCCTAGCCTCAAGCCTGGACTCCAGCCTCCTCCCTAGCCTCAAGCCTGAAGATTCCAGCTTCCTCCCTAGCCTCAAGCCTGAAAACTCTAGCCTCCTGCCTAGCTTCAAGACTCCAGCCTCCTGCCTAGCCTCAAAACCGAAGACTCCAGCCTCCTGCCTAGCCTCAAGCCCGAAGACTCCAGCCTCCTGCCTAGCCTCAAGCCCGAAGACTCCAGCCTCCTGCCTTCCCTCAAGCCCAAAGACTCCAGCCTCCTACCTAGCCTCAAGCCCGAAGACTCCAGCCTCCTGCCTAGCCTCAAGGCCGAAGACTCCAGCCCCCTGCCTAGCCTGCAGCTTGAAGACTCCTGGCTCCTGCCAAGCCTCAGGCCCGAAGACTCCAGCCTCCTGCCTAGCCTCAAGCCCGAAGTCTCCAGCCTCCTGCCTAGCCTAAAGCCCGAAGACTCCAGCCTCCTGCCAAGCCTCAAGCCTGAAGACTCCAACCTCCTGCCTGGCCTCAAGCCCGAAGACTCCAGCCTCCTGCCTGGCCTCAAGCCCGAAGACTCCAGCCTCCTGCCTGGTCTCAAGCCTGAAGACTCCAGCCTCCTGCCTGGCCTCAAGCCCGAAGACTCCAGCCTCCTGCCTGGCTTCAAGCTCGAAGACTCCAGCCTCCTGCCTGGCCTCAAGCCTGAAGACTCCAGCCTCCTGCTTAACCTCAAGCCCGAAGACTCCAGCCTCCTGCCTATCCTCAAGCCCGAAGACTCCACCCTCCTGCCTAGTCTCAAGCCCGAAGACTCCAGCCTCCTCCCTAGCCTCAAGCCCGAAGACTCCAGCCTCCTGCCAAGCCTCAAGACCGAAGACTCCAGCCTCCGGCCAAACCTCAAGCCCGAAGTCTCCAGCCTCCTGCCTAGCCTCAAGCCCGAAGACTCCAGCCTCCTGCCAAGCCTCAAGCCCGAGGACTCCAGCCTCCTATCAAGCCTCAAGCCCGAAGACTCCAGCCTTCTGCCAAGCCTCAAGCCCAAAGACTCCAGCCTCCTGCCATGCTTCGCCTCAAGTCTCTAGCCTCCAACCTCCTACCAACCCTCGCCTCAAGTCTCTAGCCTCTAGCCTCAAGCCTGAAGACTCCAGCCTCCTGCCTCCTGCCAAGCCTCGCCTCCAGCCTCAAGCCTGAAGACTCCAGCCTCCTGCCTAGCCTCAAGCCTGGACTCCAGCGTCCTGCCTAGCCTCAAGCCAGAAGACCCCAGCCTCCTGCCTAGCCTCAAGCCTGAAGACTCCAGCCTCCTTCGTTGCCTCAAGCCTGAAGATTCCAGCCTCCTGCCTAGTCTGAAGACACCAGCCTCCTGCCTAGCCTCAAGCATGAAGATTCCAGCCTCCTGCCTAGCGTCAACACTGAAGACTCCAGACTCCTGCCTAGCCTGAAGCCTCGACTCCAGCCTCCTGCCTAGCCTCAAGCCTGAAGATTCCAGCCTCCTGCCTAGCCTCAAGCCTGATGACTCTAGCCTCCTGCCTAGCTTCAAGACTCCAGCCTCCTGCCTAGCCTCAAACCCGAAGACTCCAGCCTCCTGCCTAGCCTCAAGCCCGAAGACTCCAGCCTCCTGCCTAGCGTCAAGCTCGAAGACTCCAGCCTCCTGCCTAGCCTCAAGCCTGAAGACTCCAGCCTCATGCCTAGCCTCAAGCCCTAAGACTCCAGCCTCCTGCCTTTCCTCAGGCCCGAAGACTCCAGCCTCTCTACCAAGCCTCAAGCCTGAAGACTACAGCCTCCTGCCTAGCCTCAAGGCCGAAGACTCCAGCCCCCTGCCTAGCCTGAAGCTTGAAGACTCCTGACTCCTGCCAAGCCTCAGGCCCGAAGACTCCAGCCTCCTTCCTAGCCTCAAGCCCGAAGTCTCCAGCCTCCTGTCAACCCTAAAGCCGGAAGACTCCAGCCTCCTGCCTAGCCTCAAGAATCCAGCCTCCGGCCTAGCCTCAAGCCCGAAGACTCCAGCCTCCTAACTAGTCTCAAGCCCGAAGACTCCAGCCTTCTACCTAGCCTCAAGCTCGAAGACTCCAGCCTCCTGCCTAGCCGCAATCCCAAAGACCCAAGCCTCCTGCCTAGCCTCAAGCCCGAAGACTGCAGCCTCCTGCCCAGCCTCAAGCCCGAAGACTCCAGCCTCCTTCCTAGCCACAAGCACGAAGACTCCAGCCTTCTGCCTAGCCTCAAGCCCGAAGACTGCAGCCTCCTGCCTAGCCTCAAGCCTGAAGACTCCAGCCTCCTGCCTAGCCTCAAGCCTGAAGACTCCAACCTCCTGCCTAGCCTCAAGCCTGAATACTCCAGCCTCCTGCCTAGCCTCAAGCCCGAAGACTCCAGCCTCCTGCCTAGCCTCAAGCCCGAAGTCTCCAGCCTCCTGTCAAGCCAAAAGCCTGAAGACTCCAGCCTCCTGCCTAGCCTCAAGTATCCAGCCTCCTGCCTGGCCTCAAGCCCGAAGACTCCAGCCTCCTACCTAGTCTCAAGCCTGAAGACTCCAGCCTCCTGCCTAGCCTCAAGCGCAAAGACTCCAGCCTCCTGCCTAGCCTCAAGCCCGAAGACTCCAGCCTCCTGCTTAGCGTCAAGCTCGAAGTCCCCAGCCTCCTGCCTAGCCTCAAGCCCGAAGACACCATCCTACTGCCTAGCCTCAAGCCCGAAGACTCCAGCCTCCTGCCTTCCCTCAAGCCCGAAGACTCCAGCCTCCTGCCTAGCCTGAAGCTTGAAGACTCTAGACTCCTGCCAAGCCTGAGGCCCGAAGACTCCAGCCTCCTGCCTAGCCTCAGGCCTGAAGTCTCCAGCCTCCAGCCTAGCCTCAAGCCCGAAGTCTCCAGCCTCCTGTCAAGCCTAAAGCCTGAAGACTCCAGCCTCCTGCCTAGCCTCAAGAATCCATCCTCCTATCTGGCCTCAAGCCCGAAGACTCCAGCCTCCTGCCTAGCCTCAAGCCCGAAGACTCCACCCTCCTGCCTAGCCTCAAGCCCGAAGACTCCAGCCTCCTCCCTAGCCTCAAGCCCGAGGACTCCAGCCTCCTACCAAGCCTCAAGCCCGAAGACTCCAGCCTTCTGCCAAGCCTCAAGCCCAAAGACTCCAGCCTCCTGCCATGCTTCGCCTCGTCTCTAGCCTCCTGCCTCCTGCCAACCCTCGCCTCAAGTCTCTAGCCTCCAACCTCCTACCAACCCTCGCCTCAAGTCTCTAGCCTCTAGCCTCAAGCCTGAAGACTCCAGCCTCCTTCGTTGCCTCAAGCCTGAAGATTCCAGCCTCCTGCCCAGTCTGAAGACACCAGCCTCCTGCCTAGCCTCAAGCATGAAGATTCGAGCCTCCTGCCTAGCGTCAACACTGAAGACTCCAGACTCCTGCCTAGCCTGAAGCCTCGACTCCAGCCTCCTGCCTAGCCTCAAGCCTGAAGATTCCAGCTTCCTGCCTAGCCTCAAGCCTGATGACTCTAGCCTCCTGCCGAGCTTCAAGACTCCAGCTTCCTGCCTAGCCTCAAACCCGAAGACTCCAGCCTCCTGCCTAGCCTCAAGCCCGAAGACTCCAGCCTCCTGCCTAACGTCAAGCTCGAAGACTCCAGCCTCCTGCCTAGCCTCAAGCCTGAAGACTCCAGCCTCATGCCTAGCCTCAAGCCCTAAGACTCCAGCCTCCTGCCTTCCCTCAGGCCCGAAGACTCCAGCCTCCTACCTAGCCTCAAGCCTGAAGACTACAGCCTCCTGCCTAGCCTCAAGGCCGAAGACTCCAGCCCCCTGCCTAGCCTGAAGCTTGAAGACTCCTGACTCCTGCCAAGCCTCAGGCCCGAAGACTCCAGCCTCCTGCCTAGCCTCAAGCCCGAAGTCTCCAGCCTCCTGTCAACCCTAAAGCCGGAAGACTCCAGCCTCCTGCCTAGCCTCAAGAATCCAGCCTCCGGCCTAGCCTCAAGCCCGAAGACTCCAGCCTCCTAACTAGTCTCAAGCCTGAAGACTCCAGCCTCCTGCCTAGCCTCAAGCGCGAAAACTCTAGCCTACTGCCTAACCTCAAGCCCGAAGACTCCAGCCTTCTACCTAGCCTCAAGCTCGAAGACTCCAGCCTCCTGCCTAGCCCCAATCCCAAAGACTCCAGCCTCCTGCCTAGCCTCAAGCCCGAAGACTGCAGCCTCCTGCCTAGCCTCAAGCCCGAAGACTCCAGCCTCCTGCCTAGCCTCAAGCCCGAAGACTCCAGCCTTCTGCCTAGCCTCAAGCCCGAAGACTGAAGCCTCCTGCCTAGCCTCAAGCCTGAAGACTCCAGCCTCCTGCCTAGCCTCAAGCCTGAAGTCTCCAACCTCCTGCCTAGCCTCAAGCCTGAACACTCCAGTCTCCTGCCTAGCCTCAAGCCCGAAGACTCCAGCCTCCTGCCTAGCCTCAAGCCCGAAGTCTCCAGCCTCCTGTCAAGCCAAAAGCCTGAAGACTCCAGCCTCCTGCCTAGCCTCAAGTATCCAGCCTCCTGCCTGGCCTCAAGCCCGAAGACTCCAGCCTCCTACCTAGTCTCAAGCCTGAAGACTCCAGCCTCCTGCCTAGCCTCAAGCGCAAAGACTCCAGCCTCCTGCCTAGCCTCAAGCCCGAAGACTCCAGCCTCCTGCCTAGCGTCAAGCTCGAAGTCCCCAGCCTCCTGCCTAGCCTCAAGCCCGAAGACTCCAGCCTACTGCCTAGCCTCAAGCCCGAAGACTCCAGCCTCCTGCCTTCCCTCAAGCCCGAAGACTCCAGCCTCCTGCCTAGCCTGAAGCTTGAAGACTCTAGACTCCTGCCAAGCCTGAGGCCCGAAGACTCCAGCCTCCTGCCTAGCCTCAAGCCTGAAGTCTCCAGCCTCCTGCCTAGCCTCAAGCCCGAAGTCTCCTGCCTTCTGTCAAGCCTAAAACCTGAAGACTCCAGGCTCCTGCCTAGCCTCAAGAATCCAGCCTCCTGCCTGGCCTCAAGCCCGAAGACTCCAGCCTCCTCCCTAGTCTCAAGCCTGAAGACTCCAGCCTCCTGCCTAGCCTCAAGCCCTAAGACTCCAGCCTC
Source organism: Mobula birostris (assembly GCF_030028105.1). Taxonomy (NCBI): domain Eukaryota; kingdom Metazoa; phylum Chordata; class Chondrichthyes; order Myliobatiformes; family Myliobatidae; genus Mobula; species Mobula birostris. The sequence goes on from NW_027274930.1 coordinate 51,033, forward strand.
CTGCCTTCCCTCAAGCCCGAAGACTCCAGCCTCCTGCCTTCCCTCAAGCCCGAAGACTACAGCCTCCTCCCTAGCCTCAAGCCTGAAGACTACAGCCTCCTGCCTAGCCTCAAGGCCGAAGACTCCAGCCCCCTGCCTAGCCTGAAGCTTGAAGACTCCTGACTCCTGCCAAGCCTCAGGCCCGAAGACTCCAGCCTGCTGCCTAGCCTCAAGCCCGAAGTCTCCAGCCTCCTGTCAACCCTAAAGCCGGAAGACTCCAGCCTCCTGCCTAGCCTCAAAAATCCAGCCTCCGGCCTGGCCTCAAGCCCGAAGACTCCAGCCTCCTACCTAGTCTCAAGCCTGAAGACTCCAGCCTCTTACCTAGTCTCAAGCCTGAAGACTCCAGCCTCCTGCCTAGCCTCAAGCCCGAAGACTCCAGCCTTCTGCCTAGCCTCAAGCTCGAAGACACCAGCCTCCTGCCTAGCCGCAATCCCAAAGACTCCAGCCTCCTGCCTAGCCTCAAGCCCGAAGACTGCAGCCTCCTGCCTAGCCTCAAGCCCGAAGACTGCAGCCTCCTGCCTAGCCTCAAGCCCGAAGACTCCAGCCTTCTGCCTAGCCTCAAGCCCGAAGACTGCAGCCTCCTGCCTAGCCTCAAGCCTGAAGACTCCAGCCTCCTGCCTAGCCTCAAGCCTGAAGACTCCAGCCTAATGCCTAGCCTCAAGCCTGAATACTCCAGCCTCCTGCCTAGCCTCAATCCCGAAGTCTCCAGCCTCCTGTCAAGCCTAAAGCCTGAAGACTCCAGCCTCCTGCCTAGCCTCAAGTATCCAGCCTCCTGCCTGGCCTCAAGCCCGAAGACTCCAGCCTCCTACCTAGTCTCAAGCCTGAAGACTCCAGCCTCCTGCCTAGCCTCAAGCGCGAAGACTCCAGCCTCCTGCCTAGCCTCAAGCCCGAAGACTCCAGCCTCCTGCCTAGCGTCAACCTCGAAGTCCCCAGCCTCCTGCCTAGCCTCAAGCCCGAAGACTCCAGCCTACTGCCTAGCCTCAAGCCCGAAGACTCCAGCCTCCTGCCTTCCCTCAAGCCCGTAGACTCCAGCCTTCTGCCTAGCCTGAAGCTTGAAGACTCTAGACTCCTGCCAAGCCTGAGGCCCGAAGACTCCAGCCTCCTCCCTAGCCTCAAGCCTGAAGTCTCCAGCCTCCTGCCTAGCCTCAAGCCCGAAGTCTCCAGCCTCCTGTCAAGCCTAAAGCCTGAAGACTCCAGCCTCCTGCCTAGCCTCAAAAATCCAGCCTCCTGCCTGGCCTCAAGCCCGAAGACTCCAGCCTCCTACCTAGTCTCAAGCCTGAAGACTCCAGCCTCCTGCCTAGCCTCAAGCCCGAAGACTCCAGCCTTCTGCCTAGCCTCAAGCCCGAAGAATCCAGCCTCCTGCCTAGCCTCAAGCCCAAAGACTGCAGCCTCCTGCCTAGCCTCAAGCCCGAAGACTCCAGCCTCCTGCCTAGCCTCGAGCCCGAAGACTCAAGCTTCCTGCCTAGCCTTAAGCCCGAAGACTCCAGCCTCCTACCTAGCCTCAATCCCGAAGACCCCAGCCTCCTGCCTAGCCTCACGTCCGAAGACTCCAGCCTCCTGCCTAACCTCAAGCCCGAAGAATCCAGCCTCCTGCCAAGCCTTAAGCCCGAAGACTCCAGCCTCCTGCCAAGCCTCAAGCCTGAAGACTCCAGCCTCCTGCCCTGCCTCAAGCCTGAAGACTCCAGCCTCCTGCCTAGCCTCAAGCCCGAAGACTCCAGCCTCCTGCCTAGCCTCAAGTCCGAAGACTCCAGCCTCCTCCCTAGCCTCAAGCCCGAAGACTCCAGCCTCCTGCCAAGCCTCAAGCCCGAAGACTCCAGCCTCCTGCCTGGCCTCAAGCCCGAAGACTCCAGCCTCCGGCCTGGCCTCAAACCCGAAGACTCCAGCATCCTGCCAAGCCTCAAGCCCGAAGACTCCAGCCTCATGCCAAGCCTCAAGCCCGTAGACTCCAGCCTCCTGCCTAGCCTGAAGCTTGAAGACTCTAGACTCCTGCCAAGCCTGACGCCCGAAGACTCCCGCCCCCTGCCTAGCCTCAAGCCTGAAGTCTCCAGCCTCCTGCCTAGCCTCAAGCCCGAACTCTCCAGCCTCCTGTCAAGCCTAAAGCCTGAAGACTCCAGCCTCCTGCCTAGCCTCAAGAATCCAGCCTCCTGCCTGGCCTCAAGCCCGAAGTCTCCAGCCTCCTGCCTAGCCTCAAGCCCGAAGACTCCAGCCTTCTGCCTAGCCTCAAGCCCGAAGACTCCAGCCTCCTCCCTAGCCTCAAGCCCAAAGACTGCAGCCTCCTGCCTAGCCTCAAGCCCGAAGACTCCAGCCTTCTGCCTAGCCTCAAGCCCGAAGACTCCAGCCTCCTGCCTAGCCTCAAGCCCAAAGACTGCAGCCTCCTGCCTAGCCTCAAGCCCGAAGACTCCAGCCTCCTGCCTAGCCTCGAGCCCGAAGACTCAAGCTTCCTGCCTAGCCTTAAGCCCGAAGACTCCAGCCTCCTACCTAGCCTCAATCCCGAAGACCCCAGCCTCCTGCCTAGCCTCACGTCCGAAGACTCCAGCCTCCTGCCTAACCTCAAGCCCGAAGACTCCAGCCTCCTGCCAAGCCTTAAGCCCGAAGACTCCAGCCTCCTGCCAAGCCTCAAGCCTGAAGACTCCATCCTCCTGCCCTGCCTCAAGCCTGAAGACTCCAGCCTCCTGCCTAGCCTCAAGCCCGAAGACTCCAGCCTCCTGCCTAGCCTCAAGTCCGAAGACTCCAGCCTCCTCCCTAGCCTCAAGCCCGAAGACTCCAGCCTCCTGCCAAGCCTCAAGCCCGAAGACTCCAGCCTCCTGCCTGGCCTCAAGCCCGAAGACTCCAGCCTCATGCCAAGCCTCAAGCCCGTAGACACCAGCCTCCTGCCTAGCCTGAAGCTTGAAGACTCTAGACTCCTGCCAAGCCTGACGCCCGAAGACTCCAGCCTCCTGCCTAGCCTCAAGCCTGAAGTCTCCAGCCTCCTGCCTAGCCTCAAGCCCGAAGTCTCCAGCCTCCTGTCAAGCCTAAAGCCTGAAGACTCCAGCCTCCTGCCTAGCCTCAAGAATCCAGCCTCCTGCCTGGCCTCAAGCCCGAAGACTCCAGCCTCCTACCTAGTCTCAAGCCTGAAGACTCCAGCCTCCTGCCTAGCCTCAAGCGCGAAGACTCCAGCCTCCTGCCTAGCCTCAAGCCCGAAGACTCCAGCCTTCTGCCTAGCCTCAAGCCCGAAGACTCCAGCCTCCTGCCTAGCCTCAAGCCCAAAGACTGCAGCCTCCTGCCTAGCCTCAAGCCCGAAGACTCCAGCCTCCTGCCTACCCTCGAGCCCGAAGACTCAAGCTTCCTGCCCAGCCTTAAGCCCGAAGACTCCAGCCTCCTACCTAGCCTCAATCCCGAAGACCCCAGCCTCCTGCCTAGCCTCACGTCCGAAGACTCCAGCCTCCTGCCTATCCTCAAGCCCGAAGACTCCAGCCTCCTGCCAAGCCTTAAGCCCGAAGACTCCAGCCTCCTGCCAAGCCTCAAGCCTGAAGACTCCAGCCTCCTGCCCTGCCTCAAGCCTGAAGACTCCAGCCTCCTGCCTAGCCTCAAGCCCGAAGACTCCAGCCTCCTGCCTAGCCTCAAGTCCGAAGACTCCAGCCTCCTCCCTAGCCTCAAGCCCGAAGACTCCAGCCTCCTGCCAAGCCTCAAGCCCGAAGACTCCAGCCTCCTGCCTGGCCTCAAGCCCGAAGACTCCAGCCTCCGGCCTGGCCTCAAGCCCGAAGACTCCAGCCTCCTGCCAAGCCTCAAGCCCGAAGACTCCAGCCTCATGCCAAGCCTCAAGCCCGAAGATTCCAGCCTCCTGCCTAGCGTCAAGCCTGAAGACTCCAGACTCCTCCCTAGCATCAAGCCTGAAAACTCTACCCTCCTGCCTAGCTTCAAGACTCCAGCCTCCTGCCTAGCCTCAAAACCGAAGACTCCAGCCTCCTGCCTAGCCTCAAGCCCGAAGACTCCAGCCTCCAGCCTAGCATTAAGGCTGAAGATTCCAGCTTCCTGCCTAGCCTCAAGCCTGAAGACTCCAGCCTCCTGCCTAGCTTCAAGACTCCAGACTCCTGCCTAGCCTCAAGCCCGAAGACTCCAGCCTCCTGCCTAGCGTCAAGCTCAAAGACTCCAGCCTCCTGCCTAGCCTCGCCTGAAGACTCCAGCCTCCTGCCTAGCCTCAAGCCCGAAGACTCCAGCCTCCTGCCTTCCCTCAAGCCCGAAGACTCCAGCCTCCTACCTAGCCTCAAGCCTGAAGACTACAGCCTCCTGCCTAGCCTCAATGCCGAAGACTCCAGCCTCCTGCCTAGCCTGAAGCTTGAAGACTCCTGACTCCTGCCAAGCCTCAGGCCCGAAGACTCCAGCCTCCTCCCTAGCCTCAAGCCCGAAGTCTCCAGCCTCCTGTCAAGCCTAAAGCCTGAAGACTCCAGCCTCCTGCCTAGCCTCAAGAATCCAGCCTCCTGCCTGGCCTCAAGCCCGAAGACTCTAGCCACCTACCTAGCCTCAAACCCGAAGACTCCAGCCTCCTGCCTAGCCGCAATCCCAAAGACTCCAGCCTCCTGCCTAGCCTCAAGCCCGAGGACTGCAGCCTCGTCCCTAGCCTCAAGCCCGAAGACGCCAGCCTCCTGCCTAGCCTCAAGCCCGAAGACTCCAGCCTCCTGCCTAGCCTGAAGCCCGAAGACTCCAGCTTCCTGCCTAGCCTTAAGCCCGAAGACTCCAGCCTCCTGCCTAGCCTCAATCCCGAAGACCCCAGCCTCCTACCTAGCCTCAAGCCTGAAGATTCCAGCCTCCTTCCTCGCCTCAAGCTTGAAGACTCCAGCCTCCTGCTTAGGCTCAAGCCTGAAGACGCCAGCCTCCTGCCTAGCCTCAAGCATGAAGACTCCAGCATCTTTCCTAGACTCAAGCCTGAAGACTACAGCCTCCTGCCTAGCCTCAAGCCCGAAGACTCCAGCCTCCTGCCTAGCCTCAAGTCCGACGATTCCAGCCTCCTTCCTAGCCTCAAGCCCGAAGACTCCAGCCTCCTGCCTAGCCTCAAGCCCGAAGTCTCCAGCCTCCTGCATAGCCTCAAGCCTGAAGACTCCAGCCTCCTGCCTAGCCTCAAGCCCGAAGACTCTATCCTCCTGCCGAGCCTCAAGCCCGAACACTCCAGCCTCCTGCCTAGTCTCAAGCCCCAAGACTCCAGCATACTGCCTATTCTCAAGCCCGAAGACTCCAGCCTCCTGCCTAGCCTCAAGCCCAAAGACTCCAGCCTCCTGCCTAGCCTCAAGCCTGAAGACTCCAGCCTCCTGCCAAGCCTCAAGCCTGAAGACTCCAGCCTCCTGCCAAGCCTCAAGTCCGAAGACTCCAGCCTCCTATCTAGCCTCAAGCCTGAAGACTACAGCCTCCTGCCTAGCCTCAAGGCCGAAGACTCCAGCCCCCTGCCTAGCCTGAAGCTTGAAGACTCCTGACTCCTGCCAAGCCTCAGGCCCGAAGTCTCCAGCCTCCTGTCAAGCCTAAAGCCTGAAGACTCCAGCCTCCTGCCTAGCCTCAAGAATCCAGCCTCCTGCCTGGCCTCAAGCCCGAAGACTCCAGGCACCTACCTAGTCTCAAGCCTGAAGACTCCAGCCTCCTGCCTAGCCTCAAGCGCAAAGATTCTAGCCTCCTGCCTAGCCTCAAGCCCGAAGACTCCAGCCTTCTGCCTAGCCTCAAACCCGAAGACTCCAGCCTCCTGCCTAGCTGCAATCCCAAAGACTCCAGCCTCCTGCCTAGCCTCAAGCCCGAGGACAGCAGCCTCGTGCCTAGCCTCAAGCCCGAAGACGCCAGCCTCCTGCCTAGCCACAAGCCCGAAAACTCCAGCCTCCTGCCTAGCCTCAAGCCCGAAGACTCCAGCTTCCTGCCTAGCCTTAAGCCCGAAGACTCCAGCCTCCTGCCTAGCCTCAATTCCGGAGACCCCAGCCTCCGACCTAGCCACAAGCCTGAAGATTCCAGCCTCCTTCCTCGCCTCAAGCTTGAAGACTCCAGCCTCCTGCTTAGGCTCAAGCCTGAAGACTCCAGCCTCCTGCCTCGCCTCAAGCCTGAAGACTCCAGCCTCCTGCCTAGCGTCAAGCTCGAAGTCCCCAGCCTCCTGCCTAGCCTCAAGCCCGAAGACTCCAGCCTACTGCCTAGCCTCAAGCCCGAAGACTCCAGCCTCCTGCCTTCCCTCAAGCCCGAAGACTCCAGCCTCCTGCCTAGCCTGAAGCTTGAAGACTCTAGACTCCTGCCAAGCCTGAGGCCCGAAGACTCCAGCCTCCTGCCTTCCCTCAAGCCCGAAGACTACAGCCTCCTACCTAGCCTCAAGCCTGACGACTACAGCCTCCTGCCTAGCCTCAAGGCCGAAGACTCCAGCCCCCTGCCTAGCCTGAAGCTTGAAGACTCCTGACTCCTGCCAAGCCTCAGGCCCGAAGACTCCAGCCTGCTGCCTAGCCTCAAGCCCGAAGTCTCCAGCCTCCTGTCAACCCTAAAGCCGGAAGACTCCAGCCTCCTGCCTAGCCTCAAAAATCCAGCCTCCGGCCTGGCCTCAAGCCCGAAGACTCCAGCCTCCTACCTAGTCTCAAGCCTGAAGACTCCAGCCTCTTACCTAGTCTCAAGCCTGAAGACTCCAGCCTCCTGCCTAGCCTCAAGCGCGAAAACTCTAGCCTACTGCCTAGCCTCAAGCCCGAAGACTCCAGCCTTCTGCCTAGCCTCAAGCTCGAAGACACCAGCCTCCTGCCTAGCCGCAATCCCAAAGACTCCAGCCTCCTGCCTAGCCTCAAGCCCGAAGACTGCAGCCTCCTGCCTAGCCTCAAGCCCGAAGACTGCAGCCTCCTGCCTAGCCTCAAGCCCGAAGACTCCAGCCTTCTGCCTAGCCTCAAGCCCGAAGTCTGCAGCCTCCTGCCTAGCCTCAAGCCTGAAGACTCCAGCCTCCTACCTAGCTTCAAGCCTGAAGACTCCAGCCTAATGCCTAGCCTCAAGCCTGAATACTCCAGCCTCCTGCCTAGCCTCAAGCCCGAAGACTCCAGCCTCCTGCCTAGCCTCAATCCCGAAGTCTCCAGCCTCCTGTCAAGCCGAAAGCCTGAAGACTCCAGCCTCCTGCCTAGCCTCAAGTATCCAGCCTCCTGCCTGGCCTCAAGCCCGAAGACTACAGCCTCCTACCTAGTCTCAAGCCTGAAGACTCCAGCCTCCTGCCTAGCCTCAAGCGCGAATACTCCAGCCTCCTGCCTAGCCTCAAGCCCGAAGACTCCAGCCTCCTGCCTAGCGTCAACCTCGAAGTCCCCAGCCTCCTGCCTAGCCTCAAGCCCGAAGACTCCAGCCTACTGCCTAGCCTCAAGCCCGAAGACTCCAGCCTCCTGACTTCCCTCAAGCCCGTAGACTCCAGCCTCCTGCCTAGCCAGAAGCTTGAAGACTCTAGACTCCTGCCAAGCCTGAGGCCCGAAGACTCCAGCCTCCTGACTAGCCTCAAGCCTGAAGTCTCCAGCCTCCTACCTAGCCTCAAGCCCGAAGTCTCCAGCCTTCTGTCAAGCCTAAAGCCTGAAGACTCCAGCCTCCTGCCTAGCCTCAAGAATCCAGCCTCCTGCCTAGCCTCAAGCCCGAAGACTCCAGCCTCCTACCTAGTCTCAAGCCTGAAGACTCCAGCCTCCTGCCTAGCCTCAAGCGCGAAGACTCCAGCCTCCTGCCTAGCCTCAAGCCCGAAGACTCCAGCCTTCTGTCTAGCCTCAAGCCCGAAGACTCCAGCCTCCTGCCTAGCCTCAAGCCCAAAGACTGCAGCCTCCTGCCTAGCCTCAAGCCCGAAGACTCCAGCCTCCTGCCTAGCCTCGAGCCCGAAGACTCAAGCTTCCTGCCTAGCCTTAAGCCCGAAGACTCCAGCCTCCTACCTAGCCTCAATCCCGAAGACCCCAGCCTCCTGCCTAGCCTCACGTCCGAAGACTCCAGCCTCCTGCCTAACCTCAAGCCCGAAGACTCCAGCCTCCTGCCAAGCCTTAAGCCCGAAGACTCCAGCCTCCTGCCTAGCCTCAAGCCCGAAGACTCCAGCCTCCTGCCAAGCCTCAAGCCCGAAGACTCCAGCCTCCTGCCTGGCCTCAAGCCCGAAGACTCCAGCCTCCGGCCTGGCCTCAAGCCCGAAGACTCCAGCCTCCTGCCAAGCCTCAAGCCCGAAGACTCCCGCCTCATGCCAAGCCTCAAGCCCGAAGATTCCAGCCTCCTGCCTAGCGTCAAGCCTGAAGACTCCAGACTCCTGCCTAGCCTCAAGCCTGGACTCCAGCCTCCTGCCTAGCCTCAAGCCTGAAGTCTCCAACCTCCTGCCTAGCCTCAAGCCCGAAGTCTCCAGCCTCCTGTCAACCCTAAAGCCTGAAGACTCCAGCCTCCTGCCTAGCCTCAAGAATCCAGCCTCCTGCCTGGCCTCAAGCCCGAAGACTCCAGCCTCCTACCTAGTCTCAAGCCTGAAGACTCCAGCCTCCTGCCTAGCCTCAAGCGCGAAGACTCCAGCCTCCTGCCTAGCCTCAAGCCCGAAGACTCCAGCCTTCTGCCTAGCCTCAAGCCCGAAGACTCCAGCCTCCTGCCTAGCCTCAAGCCCAAAGACTGCAGCCTCCTGCCTAGCCTCAAGCCCGAAGACTCCAGCCTCCTGCCTAGCCTCGAGCCCGAAGACTCAAGCTTCCTGCCTAGCCTTAAGCCCGAAGACTCCAGCCTCCTACCTAGCCTCAATCCCGAAGACCCCAGCCTCCTGCCTAGCCTCACGTCCGAAGACTCCAACCTCCTGCCTATCCTCAAGCCCGAAGACTCCAGCCTCCTGCCAAGCCTTAAGCCCGAAGACTCCAGCCTCCTGCCAAGCCTCAAGCCTGAAGACTCCAGCCTCCTGCCCTGCCTCAAGCCTGAAGACTCCAGCCTCCTGCCTAGCCTCAAGCCCGAAGACTCCAGCCTCCTGCCTAGCCTCAAGTCCGAAGACTCCAGCCTCCTCCCTAGCCTCAAGCCCGAAGACTCCAGCCTCCTGCCAAGCCTCAAGCCCGAAGACTCCAGCCTCCTGCCAAGCCTCAAGCCCGAAGACTCCAGCCTCCGGCCTGGCCTCAAGGCCGAAGACTCCAGCCTCCTGCCAAGCCTCAAGCCCGAAGACTCCAGCCTCATGCCAAGCCTCAAGCCCGAAGATTCCAGCCTCCTGCCTAGCGTCAAGCCTGAAGACTCCAGACTCCTGCCTAGCCTCAAGCCTGGACTCCAGCCTCCTGCCTAGCCTCAAGCCTGAAGATTCCAGCTTCCTGCCTAGCCTCAAGCCTGAAAACTCTACCCTCCTGCCTAGCTTCAATACTCCAGCCTCCTGCCTAGCCTCAAAACCGAAGACTCCAGCCTCCTGCCTAGCCTCAAGCCCGAAGACTCCAGCCTCCAGCCTAGCCTTAAGCCTGAAGATTCCAGCTTCCTGCCTAGCCTCAAGCCTGAAGACTCCAGCCTCCTGCCTAGCTTCAAGACTCCAGACTCCTGCCTAGCCTCAAGCCCGAAGACTCCAGCCTCCTGCCTAGCGTCAAGCTCGAAGACTCCAGCCTCCTGCCTAGCCTCGCCTGAAGACTCCAGCCTTCTGCCTAGCCCCAAGCCCGAAGACTCCAGCCTCCTGCCTTCCCTCAAGCCCGAAGACACCAGCCTCCTACCTAGCCTCAAGCCTGAAGACTACAGCCTCCTGCCTAGCCTCAATGCCGAAGACACCAGCCCCCTGCCTAGCCTGAAGCTTGAAGACTCCTGACTCCTGCCAAGCCTCAGGCCCGAAGACTCCAGCCTCCTCCCTAGCCTCAAGCCCGAAGTCTCCAGCCTCCTGTCAAGCCTAAAGCCTGAAGACTCCAGCCTCCTGCCTAGCCTCAAGAATCCAGCCTCCTGCCTGGCCTCAAGCCCGAAGACTCCAGCCACCTACCTAGCCTCAAACCCGAAGACTCCAGCCTCCTGCCTAGCCGCAATCCCAAAGACTCCAGCCTCCTGCCTAGCCTCAATCCCGAAGACCCCAGCCTCCTACCTAGCCTCAAGCCTGAAGACTCCAGCCTCCTGCCTCGCCTCAAGCCTGAAGACTCCAGCATCTTTCCTAGCCTCAAGCCTGAACACTACAGCCTCCTGCCTAGCCTCAAGCCCGAAGACTCCAGCCTCCTGCCTAGCCTCAAGCCCGAAGACTCCAGCCTCCTGCCTAGCATCAAGCTCGAAGTCCCCAGCCTCCTGCCTAGCCTCAAGCCCGAAGACTCCAGCCTACTGCCTAGCCTCAAGCCCGAAGACTCCAGCCTCCTGCCTTCCCTCAAGCCCGAAGACTCCAGCCTCCTGCCTAGCCTGAAGCTTGAAGACTCTAGACTCCTGCCAAGCCTGAGGCCCGAAGACTCAAGCCTCCTGCCTTCCCTCAAGCCCGAAGACTACAGCCTCCTACCTAGCCTCAAGCCTGAAGACTACAGCCTCCTGCCTAGCCTCAAGGCCGAAGACTCCAGCCCCCTGCCTAGCCTGAAGCTTGAAGACTCCTGACTCCTGCCAAGCCTCAGGCCCGAAGACTCCAGCCTGCTGCCCAGCCTCAAGCCCGAAGTCTCCAGCCTCCTGTCAACCCTAAAGCCGGAAGACTCCAGCCTCCTGCCTAGCCTCAAAAATCCAGCCTCCGGCCTGGCCTCAAGCCCGAAGACTCCAGCCTCCCTACCTAGTCTCAAGCCTGAAGACTCCAGCCTCTTACCTAGTCTCAAGCCTGAAGACTCCAGCCTCCTGCCTACCCTCAAGCGCGAAAACTCTAGCCTACTGCCTAGCCTCAAGCCCGAAGACTCCAGCCTTCTGCCTAGCCTCAAGCTCGAAGACACCAGCCTCCTGCCTAGCCGCAATCCCAAAGACTCCAGCCTCCTGCCTAGCCTCAAGCCCGAAGACTGCAACCTCCTGCCTAGCCTCAAGCCCGAAGACTGCAGCCTCCTGCCTAGCCTCAAGCCCGAAGACTCCAGTCTTCTGCCTAGCCTCAAGCCCGAAGACTGCAGCCTCCTGCCTAGCCTCAAGCCTGAAGACTCCAGCCTCCTGCCTAGCCTCAAGCCTGAAGACTCCAGCCCCCTGCCAAGCCTCAAGCCCGAAGAATCCAGCCTCCTGCCACGCCTCAAGCCCGAAGACTCCAGCCTCCTGCCTTGCCTCAATCCCGAAGTCTCCAGCCTCCTGTCAAGCCTAAAGCCTGAAGACTCCAGCCTCCTGCCTAGCCTCAAGTATCCAGCCTCCTGCCTGGCCTCAAGCCCGAAGACTCCAGCCTCCTACCTAGTCTCAAGCCTGAAGACTCCAGCCTCCTGCCTAGCCTCAAGCGCGAAGACTCCAGCCTCCTGCCTAGCCTCAAGCCCGAAGACTCCAGCCTCCTGCCTAGCGTCAACCTCGAAGTCCCCAGCCTCCTGCCTAGCCTCAAGCCCGAAGACTCCAGCCTACTGCCTAGCCTCAAGCCCGAAGACTCCAGCCTCCTGCCTTCCTCAAGCCGTAGACTCCAGCCTCCTGCCTAGCCTGAAGCTTGAAGACTCTAGACTCCTGCCAAGCTTGAGGCCCGAAGACTCCAGCCTCCTGCCTAGCCTCAAGCCTGAAGTCTCCAGCCTCCTGTCAAGCCTAAAGCCTGAAGACTCCAGCCTCCTGCCTAGCCTCAAGAATCCAGCCTCCTGCCTGGCCTCAAGCCCGAAGACTCCAGCCTCCTACCTAGTCTCAAGCCTGAAGACTCCAGCCTCCTGCCTAGCCTCAAGCGCGAAGACTCCAGCCTCCTGCCTAGCCTCAAGCCCGAAGACTCCAGCCTTCTGCCTAGCCTCAAGCCCGAAGACTCCAGCCTCCTGCCTAGCCTCAAGCCCGAAGACTACAGCCTCCTGCCTAGCCTCAAGCCGAAGACTCCAGCCTCCTGCCTAGCCTCGAGCCCGAAGACTGAAGCTTCCTGCCTAGCCTTAAGCCGAAGACTCCAGCCTCCTACCTAGCCTCAATCCCGAAGACCCCAGCCTCCTGCCTTGCTTCAAGACTCCAGCCTCCTGCCTAGCCTCAAGCCCGAAGACTCCAGCCTCCTGCCTAGCGTCAAGCTCGAAGACTCCTGCCTCCTGCCTAGCCACAAGCCTGAAGACTCCAGCCTCCTGCCTAGCCTCAAGCCCGAAGAGTCCAGCCTCCTGCCTTCCCTCAAGCCCGAAGACTCCAGCCTCCTACCTAGCCTCAAGCCTGAAGACTACAGCCTCCTGCCTAGCCTCAAGGACGAAGACTCCAGCCCCCTGCCTAGCCTGAAGCTTGAAGACTCCTGACTCCTGCCAAGCCTCAGGCCCGAAGACTCCAGCCTCCTGCCTAGCCTCAAGCCCGAAGTCTCCAGCCTCCTGTCAAGCCTAAAGCCTGAAGACTCCAGCCTCCTGCCTAGCCTCAAGAATCCAGCCTCCTGCCTGGCCTCATGCCCGAAGACTCCAGCCTCCTACCTACTGTCAAGCCTGAAGACTCCAGACTTCTGCCTAGCCTCAAGCGCGAAGACTCCAGCCTCCTGCCTAGCCGCAATCCCAAAGACTGCAGCCTCCTGCCTAGCCACAAGCCCGAAGACTGCAGCCTCCTGCCTAGCCTCAAGTCCGAAGACTCCAACTCCTGCCTAGCCTCAAGCCCCACGGCTCCAGCCTCCTTCCTAGCCTCAAGCCCGAAGACTCCAGCCTCCTGCCAACCCTCAAGCCCGAAGACCCCAGCCTCCTGCCAAGCCTCAAGTCTGAAGACTCCAGCCTCCTGCCTAGCCTCAAACCCGAAGACTCCAACTCCTGCCTCAAGCCCCACGACTCCAGCCTCCTTCCTAGCCTCAAGCCTGAAGACTCCAGCCTCCTGCCAACCCTCAAGCCCGAAGACTCCAGCCTCCTGCCTAGCCTCAAGCCCGAAGACTGCAGCCTCCTGCCTAGCCTCAAGCCCGAAGACTCCAGTCTTCTGCCTAGCCTCAAGCCCGAAGACTGCAGCCTCCTGCCTAGCCTCAAGCCTGAAGACTCCAGCCTCCTGCCTAGCCTCAAGCCTGAAGACTCCAGCCCCCTGCCAAGCCTCAAGCCCGAAGAATCCAGCCTCCTGCCACGCCTCAAGCCCGAAGACTCCAGCCTCCTGCCTTGCCTCAATCCGAAGTCTCCAGCCTCCTGTCAAGCCTAAAGCCTGAAGACTCCAGCCTCCTGCCTAGCCTCAAGTATCCAGCCTCCTGCCTGGCCTCAAGCCCGAAGACTCCAGCCTCCTACCTAGTCTCAAGCCTGAAGACTCCAGCCTCCTGCCTAGCCTCAAGCGCGAAGACTCCAGCCTCCTGCCTAGCCTCAAGCCCGAAGACTCCAGCCTCCTGCCTAGCGTCAACCTCGAAGTCCCCAGCCTCCTGCCTAGCCTCAAGCCCGAAGACTCCAGCCTACTGCCTAGCCTCAAGCCCGAAGACTCCAGCCTCCTGCCTTCCCTCAAGCCCGTAGACTCCAGCCTCCTGCCTAGCCTGAAGCTTGAAGACTCTAGACTCCTGCCAAGCTTGAGGCCCGAAGACTCCAGCCTCCTGCCTAGCCTCAAGCCTGAAGTCTCCAGCCTCCTGTCAAGCCTAAAGCCTGAAGACTCCAGCCTCCTGCCTAGCCTCAAGAATCCAGCCTCCTGCCTGGCCTCAAGCCCGAAGACTCCAGCCTCCTACCTAGTCTCAAGCCTGAAGACTCCAGCCTCCTGCCTAGCCTCAAGCGCGAGACTCAGCCTCCTGCCTAGCCTCAAGCCCGAAGACTCCAGCCTTCTGCCTAGCCTCAAGCCCGAAGACGCCAGCCTCCTGCCTAGCCTCAAGCCCGAAGACTACAGCCTCCTGCCTAGCCTCAAGCCCGAAGACTCCAGCCTCCTGCCTAGCCTCGAGCCGAAGACTGAAGCTTCCTGCCTAGCCTTAAGCCGAAGACTCCAGCCTCCTACCTAGCCTCAATCCCGAAGACCCCAGCCTCCTGCCTTGCTTCAAGACTCCAGCCTCCTGCCTAGCCTCAAGCCCGAAGACTCCAGCCTCCTGCCTAGCGTCAAGCTCGAAGACTCCTGCCTCCTGCCTAGCCACAAGCCTGAAGACTCCAGCCTCCTGCCTAGCCTCAAGCCCGAAGAGTCCAGCCTCCTGCCTTCCCTCAAGCCCGAAGACTCCAGCCTCCTACCTAGCCTCAAGCCTGAAGACTACAGCCTCCTGCCTAGCCTCAAGGACGAAGACTCCAGCCCCCTGCCTAGCCTGAAGCTTGAAGACTCCTGACTCCTGCCAAGCCTCAGGCCCGAAGACTCCAGCCTCCTGCCTAGCTCAAGCCCGAAGTCTCCAGCCTCCTGTCAAGCCTAAAGCCTGAAGACTCCAGCCTCCTGCCTAGCCTCAAGAATCCAGCCTCCTGCCTGGCCTCATGCCCGAAGACTCCAGCCTCCTACCTAGTCTCAAGCCTGAAGACTCCAGCCTCCTGCCTAGCCTCAAGCGCAAAGACTCTAGCCTCCTGCCTAGCCTGAAGCTTGAAGACTCCTGACTCCTGCGAAGCCTCAGGCCCGAAGACTCCAGCCTCCTGCCTAGCCTCAAGCCCGAAGTCTCCAGCCTCCTGTTAAGCCTAAAGCCCGAAGACTCCAGCCTCCTGCCTAGCCGCAATCCCAAAGACTGCAGCCTCCTGCCTAGCCACAAGCCCGAAGACTGCAGCCTCCTGCCTAGCCTCAAGTCCGAAGACTCCAACTCCTGCCTAGCCTCAAGCCCCACGGCTCCAGCCTCCTTCCTAGCCTCAAGCCCGAAGACTCCAGCCTCCTGCCAACCCTCAAGCCCGAAGACCCCAGCCTCCTGCCAAGCCTCAAGTCTGAAGACTCCAGCCTCCTGCCTAGCCTCAAACCCGAAGACTCCAACTCCTGCCTCAAGCCCCACGACTCCAGCCTCCTTCCTAGCCTCAAGCCTGAAGACTCCAGCCTCCTGCCAACCCTCAAGCCGAAGACTCCAGCCTCCTGGCCAAGCCTCAAGCCTGATGACTCCAGACTCTTGCCAAGCCTCAAGCCCGAAGACTCCAGCCTCCTGCCAAGCCTCAAGCTCGAAGACTCCAGCCAACTGTCAAGTTGAAGCCTGAAGAATCCAGCCTTCTGCCAAGATTCAAGCCCGAAGACTCCTGCCTCCTGCCTAGCCTCAAGCCTGAAGACTCCAGCCTCCTGCCTAGCCGCAAGCCTGAAGATTCCAGCCTCCTTCCTCGCCTCAAGCCTGAAGACGCCAGCCTCCTGCTTAGCCTCAAGCCTGAAGACTCCAGCCTCCGACCTAGCCTCAAGCCTGAAGACTCCAGCATCTTTCCTTGCTTCAAGCCTGAAGACTACAGCCTCCTGCCTAGCCTCAAGCCTGAAGACTCCAGCCTCCTGCCTAGCCTCAAGTCCGACGATTCCAGCCTCCTTCCTAGCCTCAAGCCGAAGACTCCAGCCTCCTGCCTAGCCTCAAGACCGAAGTCTCCAGCCTCCTGCTTAGCCTCAAGCCTGAAGACTCCAGCCTCCTGCCTAACCTCAAGCCTGAAGACTCCAGCACCTTTCCTAGCCTCAAGCCTGAAGACTCCAGCCTCCTGCCTAGCCTCAAGCCTGAAGACTCCAGCCTCCTGCCTAGCCTAAAGTCCGACGATTCCAGCCTCCTTCCAAGCCTCACGCCCGAAGACTCCAGCCTCCTGCCTAGCGGCAAGCCCGAAGTCTCCAGCCTCCTGCATAGCCTCAAGCCTGAAGACTCCAGCCTCCTGCCTAGCCTCAAGCCGAAGACTCCATCCTCCTGCTGAGCCTCAAGCCCGAACACTCCAGCCTCCTGCCTAGCCTCAAGCAGAAGACTCCAGCCTCCTGCCTAGCCTCAAGCCTGATGTCTCCAGCCTCCTTCCTTGCCTCAAATCTGAAGATTCCAGCCTCCTGCCTAGCCTGAGGACACCAACCTCCTGCCTAGCCTCAAGCCTGAAGACTCCAGCCTCCTGCCTAGCGTTAAGCCTGAAGACTCCAGACTCCTGCTAGCCTCAAGCCTGGACTCCAGCCTCCTGCCTAGCCTTAAGCCTGAAGATACCAGCTTCCTGCCTAGCCTCAAGCCTGAAGACTCCAGCCTCCTGCCTAGCTTCAAGACTCCAGACTCCTGCCTAGCCTCAAGCCCGAAGACTCCAGCTCCTGCCTAGCGTCAAGCTCGAAGACTCCAGCCTCCTGCCTAGCCTCGCCTGAAGACTCCAGCCTCCAGCCTAGCCTCAAGCCCGAAGACTCCAGCCTCCTGCCTTCCCTCAAGCCCGAAGACTCCAGCCTCCTACCTAGCCTCAAGCCTGAAGACTACAGCCTCCTGCCTAGCCTCAAGGCCGAAGACTCCAGCCCCCTGCCTAGCCTGAAGCTTGAAGACTCCTGACTCCTGCCAAGCCTCAGGCCCGAAGACTCCAGCCTCCTGCCTAGCCTCAAGCCCGAAGTCTCCAGCCTCCTGTCAAGCCTAAAGCCTGAAGACTCCAGCCTCCTGCCTACCCTCAAGAATCCAGCCTCCTGCCTGGCCTCAAGCCCGAAGACTCCAGCCACCTACCTAGTCTCAAGCCTGAAGACTCCAGCCTCCTGCCTAGCCTCAAGCGCAAAGACTCTAGCGTCCTGCCTAGCCTCAAGCCCGAAGACTCCAGCCTTCTGCCTAGCCTCAAACCCGAAGACTCCACCCTCCTGCCTAGCCGCAATCCCAAAGTCTCCAGCCTCCTGCCTAGCCTCAAGCCCGAGGACTGCAGCCTCGTGCCTAGCCTCAAGCCCGAAGACGCCAGCCTCCTGCCTAGCCTCAAGCCCGAAGAATCCAGCTTCCTGCTAGCCTTAAGCCCGAAGACTCCAGCCTCCTGCCTAGCTCCAATCCCGAAGACCCCAGCCTCCTACATAGCCTCAAGCCTGAAGATTCCAGCAGTCCTTCCTCGCCTCAAGCTTGAAGACTCCAGCCTCCTGCTTAGGCTCAAGCCTTAAGACTCCAGCCTCCTGCCTAGCCTCAAGTCTGAAGACTCCAGCATCTTTCCTAGCCTCAAGCCTGAAGACTACAGCCTCCTGCCTAGCCTCAAGCCCGAAGACTCCAGCCTCCTGCCTAGCCTCAAGTCCGACGATTCCAGCCTCCTTCCTAGCCTCAAGCCCGAAGACTCCAGCCTCCTGCCTAGCCTCAAGCCCGAAGTCTCCAGCCTCCTGCATAGCCTCAAGCCTGAAGACTCCAGCCTCCTGCCTAGCCTCAAGCCCGAAGACTCCATCCTCCTGCCGAGCCTCAAGCCCGAACACTCCAGCGTCCTGCCTAGTCACAAGCCCGAAGACTCCAGCATACTGCCTATTCTCAAGCCCGAAGACTCCAGCCTCCTGCCTAGCCTCAAGCCCAAAGACTCAGCCTCCTGCCTAGCCTCAAGCCCGAAGACTCCAGCCTCCTGCCAAGCCTCAAGCCTGAAGACTCCAGCCTCCTGCCAAGCCTCAAGTCCGAAGTCTCTAGCCTCCTGCCAAGCCTTAAGCCCGAAGACACCAGCCCCCTGCCAAGCCTCAAGCCCGAAGACTCCAGCCTCCTGCCAACCCTCAAAGCCTGAAGTCTCCAACCTCCTGTCAAGCCTCAAGCCCGAAGACTCCAGCCACCTGACAAGCCTCAAGCCCGAAGACTCCAGCCTCCTGCCAAGCCTTAAGCCCGAACACTGCAGCCTCCTGCCAAGCCTCAATCCCGAAGACTCCAGCCTCCTGCCTAGCCTCAAGCCTGAAGACTCCAGCCTCCTGCCTAGCCTCAAGCCTGGACTCCAGCGTCCTGCCTAGTCTCAAGCCAGAAGACTCCAGCCTCCTGCTTAGCCTCAAGCCTGAAGACTCCAGCCTCCTTCCTTGCCTCAAGCCTGAAGATTCCAGACTCCTGCCCAGCCTGAAGACACCAGCCTCCTGCCTAGCCTCAAGCCTGAAGATTCCAGCCTCCTGCCTAGCGTCAACACCGAAGACTCCAGCCTCCTGCCTAGCCTGAAGCTTGAAGACTCTAGACTCCTGCCAAGCCTGAGGCCCGAAGACTCCAGTCTCCTGACTAGCCTCAAGCCTGAATACTCCAGCCTCCTGCCGAGCCTCAAGCCCGAAGTCTCCAGCCTCCTGTCAAGCCTAAAGCCTGAAGACTCCAGCCTCCTGCCTAGCCTCAAGAATCCAGCCTCCTACCTGGCCTCAAGCCCGAAGACTCCAGCCTCCTCCCTAGTCTCAAGCCTGAAGACTCCAGCCTCCTGCCTAGCCTCAAGCGCGAAGACTCCAGCCTCCTGCCTAGCCTCAAGCCTGAAGACTCCAGCCTCCTGCCTAGCCTCAAGCCTGAATACTCCAGGCTCCTGCCTAGCCTCAAGCCCGAAGACTACAGCCTCCTGTGTGGCCTCAAGCCCGAAGACTCCTGCCTCCTGCCTGACTCAAGCCCGAAGACTCCAGCCTCCTGCCTAGCCTCAAGCCCGAAGACTCCAGCCTCCTGCCTAGCCTCAAGTCCGAAGACTCCAGCCTCCTCCGTAGCCTCAAGCCCGAAGACTCCAGCTCCTGCCAAGCCTCAAGCCCGAAGACTCCAGCCTCCTGCCTAGACTCAGCCCGAAGACTCCAGCCTCCTGCCTAGCCTCAAGCCCGAAGACTCCAGCCTCCTCCCTAGCCTCAAGCTCGAAGACTCCAGCCTCCTGCCAAGCCTCAAGCCCGAAGACTCCAGCCTCCTGCCAAGCCTCAAGCCCGAAGTCTCCAGCCTCCAGCCTGGCATCAAGCCCGAATACTCCAGCCTCCTGCCTGGCCTCAGGCCCGAAGACTCCAGCCTCCTGCCTGGTCTCAAGCCCGAAGGTCTCCAGGCTCCTGCCTGGCCTCAAGCCCGAAGATTCCAGCCCAAGCCCGAAGTCTCCAGGCTCCTGCCTGGCCTCAAGCCCGAAGATTCCAGCCTCCTGCCTGGCTTCAAGCTCGAAGACTCCAGCCTCCTGCCTGGCCTCAAGCCTGAAGACTCCAGCCTCCTGCCTAACCTCAAGCCCGAAGACTCCAGCCTCCTGCCAAGCCTCAAGGCCCGAAGTCTCCAGCCTCCTCCCTAGCCTCAAGCCTGAAGATTCCAGACTCCTGCCCAGCCTGAAGACACCAGCCTCCTGCCTAGCCTCAAGCCTGAAGATTCCAGCCTCCTGCCTAGCGTCAACACCGAAGACTCCAGCCTCCTGCCTAGCCTGAAGCTTGAAGACTCTAGACTCCTGCCAAGCCTGAGGCCCGAAGACTCCAGTCTCCTGACTAGCCTCAAGCCTGAATACTCCAGCCTCCTGCCGAGCCTCAAGCCCGAAGTCTCCAGCCTCCTGTCAAGCCTAAAGCCTGAAGACTCCAGCCTCCTGCCTAGCCTCATGAATCCAGCCTCCTACCTGGCCTCAAGCCCGAAGACTCCAGCCTCACTCCCTAGTCTCAAGCCTGAAGACTCCAGCCTCCTGCCTAGCCTCAAGCGCGAAGACTCCAGCCTCCTGCCTAGCCTCAAGCCTGAAGACTCCAGCCTCCTGCCTAGCCTCAAGCCTGAATACTCCAGGCTCCTGCCTAGCCTCAAGCCCGAAGACTCCAGCCTCCTGCCTGGCCTCAAGCCCGAAAGACTCCAGCCTCCTGCCTAGCCTCAAGCCCGAAGACTCCTGCCTCCTGCCAAGCCTCAAGCCCGAAGACTCCAGCCTCCTGCCTGGCCTCAAGCCCGAAGACTCCAGCCTCCTGCCTGGCCTCAAGCCCGAAGACTCCAGCCTCCTGCCTGGCCTCAAGCCCGAAGACTCTAGCCTCCTGCCTGGCTTCAAGCTCGAAGACTACAGCCTCCTGTGTGGGCCTCAAGCCCGAAGACTCCTGCCTCCTGCCTGACCTCAAGCCCGAAGACTCCAGCCTCCTGCCTAGCCTCAAGCCCGAAGACTCCAGCCTCCTGCCTAGCCTCAAGTCCGAAAGACTCCAGCCTCCTCCGTAGCCTCAAGCCCGAAGACTCCAGCCTCCTGCCAAGCCTCAAGCCCGAAGACTCCAGCCTCCTGCCTAGACTCAAGCCCGAAGACTCCAGCCTCCTGCCTAGCCTCAAGCCCGAAGACTCCAGCCTCCTCCCTAGCCTCAAGCTCGAAGACTCCAGCCTCCTGCCAAGCCTCAAGCCCGAAGACTCCAGCCTCCTGCCAAGCCTCAAGCCCGAAGTCTCCAGTCTCCAGCCTGGCATCAAGCCCGAATACTCCCAGCCTCCTGCCTGGCCTCAGGCCCGAAGACTCCAGCCTCCTGCCTGGTCTCAAGCCCGAAGTCTCCAGGCTCCTGCCTGGCCTCAAGCCCGAAGATTCCAGCCTCCTGCCTGGCTTCAAGCTCGAAGACTCCAGCCTCCTGCCTGGCCTCAAGCCTGAAGACTCCAGCCTCCTGCCTAACCTCAAGCCCGAAGACTCCAGCCTCCTGCCAAGCCTCAAGCCCGAAGTCTCCAGCCTCCTGCCTAGCGTCAAGCCCGAAGACTCCAGCCTCCTGCCAAGCCTCAAGCCCGAAGACTCCAGCCTCCTGCCAAGCCTCAAACCCGAAGATTCCAGCCGCCTGCCTAGCGTCAAGCCCGAAGACTCCAGCCTCCTGCCAAGCCTCAAGCCCGAAGACTCCAGCCTCCTGCCAAGCCACAAGCCTGAAGATTCCAGCCTCCTGCCTAGCGTCAAGCCTGAAGACTCCAGACCTCCTGCCTAGCCTCAAGCCTGGACTCCAGCCTCCTGCCTAGCCTCAAGCCTGAAGATTCCAGCTTCCTCCCTAGCCTCAAGCCTGAAAACTCTAGCCTCCTGCCTAGCTTCAAGCCCGAAGACTCCTGCCTCCTGCCAAGCCTCAAGCCCGAAGACTCCAGCCTCCTGCCTGGCTCAAGCCGAAGACTCCAGCCTCCTGCCTGGCCTCAAGCCCGAAGACTCCAGCCTCCTGCCTGGCCTCAAGCCCGAAGACTCTAGCCTCCTGCCTGGCTTCAAGCTCGAAGACTACAGCCTCCTGTGTGGCCTCAAGCCCGAAGACTCCTGCCTCCTGCCTGACCTCAAGCCCGAAGACTCCAGCCTCCTGCCTAGCCTCAAGCCCGAAGACTCCAGCCTCCTGCCTAGCCTCAAGTCCGAAGACTCCAGCCTCCTCCGTAGCCTCAAGCCCGAAGACTCCAGCCTCCTGCCAAGCCTCAAGCCCGAAGACTCCAGCCTCCTGCCTAGACTCAAGCCCGAAGACTCCAGCCTCCTGCCTAGCCTCAAGCCCGAAGATCCAGCCTCCTCCCTAGCCTCAAGCTCGAAGACTCCAGCCTCCTGCCAAGCCTCAAGCCCGAAGACTCCAGCCTCCTGCCAAGCCTCAAGCCCGAAGTCTCCAGTCTCCAGCCTGGCATCAAGCCCGAATACCTCCAGCCTCCTGCCTGGCCTCAGGCCCGAAGACTCCAGCCTCCTGCCTGGTCTCAAGCCCGAAGGTCTCCAGGCTCCTGCCTGGCCTCAAGCCCGGAAGATTCCAGCCTCCTGCCTGGCTTCAAGCTCGAAGACTCCAGCCTCCTGCCTGGCCTCAAGCCTGAAGACTCCAGCCTCCTGCCTAACCTCAAGCCCGAAGACTCCAGCCTCCTGCCAAGCCTCAAGCCCGAAGTCTCCAGCCTCCTGCCTAGCGTCAAGCCCGAAGACTCCAGCCTCCTGCCAAGCCTCAAGCCCGAAGACTCCAGCCTCCTGCCAAGCCTCAAACCCGAAGATTCCAGCCGCCTGCCTAGCGTCAAGCCCGAAGACTCCAGCCTCCTGACAAGCCTCAAGCCCGAAGACTCCAGCCTCCTGCCAAGCCACAAGCCTGAAGATTCCAGCCTCCTGCCTAGCGTCAAGCCTGAAGACTCCAGACTCCTGCCTAGCGCCTCAAGCCTGGACTCCAGCCTCCTGCCTAGCCTCAAGCCTGAAGATTCCAGCTTCCTCCCTAGCCTCAAGCCTGAAAACTCTAGCCTCCTGCCTAGCTTCAAGACTCCAGCCTCCTGCTCTAGCCTCAAAACCGAAGACTCCAGCCTCCTGCCTAGCCTCAAGCCCGAAGACTCCAGCCTCCTGCCTAGCCTCAAGCCCGAAGACTCCAGCCTCCTGCCTTCCCTCAAGCCCAAAGACTCCAGCCTCCTACCTAGCCTACAAGCCCGAAGACTCCAGCCTCCTGCCTAGCCTCAAGGCCGAAGACTCCAGCCCCCTGCCTAGCCTGAAGCTTGAAGACTCCTGACTCCTGCCAAGCCTCAGGCCCGAAGACTCCAGCCTCCTGCCTAGCCTCAAGCCCGAAGTCTCCAGCCTCCCTGCCTAGCCTAAAGCCCGAATACTCCAGCCTCCTGCCAAGCCTCAAGCCTGAAGACTCCAACCTCCTGCCTGGCCTCAAGCCGAAGACTCCAGCCTCCTGCCTGGCCTCAAGCCCGAAGACTCCAGCCTCCTGCCTGGTCTCAAGCCTGAAGACTCCAGCCCTCCTGCCTGGCCTCAAGCCCGAAGACTCCAGCCTCCTGCCTGGCTTCAAGCTCGAAGACTCCAGCCTCCTGCCTGGCCTCAAGCCTGAAGACTCCAGCCTCCTGCTTAAACCTCAAGCCCGAAGACTCCAGCCTCCTGCCTAGCCTCAAGCCCGAAGACTCCACCCTCCTGCCTAGCCTCAAGCCCGAAGACTCCAGCCTCCTCCCTAGCCTCAAGCCCGAAGACTCCAGCCTCCTGCCAAGCCTCAAGTCCGAAGACTCCAGCCTCCGGCCAAACCTTAAGCCCGAAGTCTCCAGCCTCCTGCCTAGCCTCAAGCCCGAAGACTCCAGCCTCCTGCCAAGCCTCAAGCCCGAGGACTCCAGCCTCCCTACCAACCCTCAAGCCCGAAGACTCCAGCCTTCTGCCAAGCCTCAAGCCCAAAGACTCCAGCCTCCCTGCCATGCTTCGCCTCAAGTCTCTAGCCTCCTGCCTCCTGCCAACCCTCGCCTCAAGTCTCTAGCCTCTAGCCTCAAGCCTGAAGACTCCAGCCTCCTGCCTCCTGCCAAGCCTCGCCTCCAGCCTCAAGCCTGAAGGCTCCAGCCTCCTGCCTAGCCTCAAGCCTGGACTCCAGCGTCCTGCCTAGCCTCAAGCCAGAAGACCCCAGCCTCCTGCCTAGCCTCAAGCCTGAAGACTCCAGCCTCCTTCGTTGCCTCAAGCCTGAAGATTCCAGCCTCCTGCCTAGTCTGAAGACACCAGCCTCCTGCCTAGCCTCAAGCATGAAGATTCCAGCCTCCTGCCTAGCGTCAACACTGAAGACTCCAGATTCCTGCCCAGCCTCAAGCCTGAAGATTCCAGCTTCCTGCCTAGCCTCAACCTGATGACTCTAGCCTCCTGCCTAGCTTCAAGACTCCAGCCTCCTGCCTAGCCTCAAACCCGAAGACTCCAGCCTCCTGCCTAGCCTCAAGCCCGAAGACTCCAGCCTCCTGCCTAGCGTCAAGCTCGAAGACTCCAGCCTCCTGTCTAGCCTCAAGCCTGAAGACTCCAGCCTCATGCCTAGCCTCAAGCCCTAAGACTCCAGCCTCCTGCCTTCCTCAGGCCCGAAGACTCCAGCCTCCTACCTAGCCACAAGCCTGAAGACTACAGCCTCCTGCCTAGCCTCAAGGCCGAAGACTCCAGCCCCCTGCCTAGCCTGCAGCTTGAAGACTCCTGGCTCCTGCCAAGCCTCAGGCCCGAAGACTCCAGCCTCCTGCCTAGCCTCAAGCCCGAAGTCTCCAGCCTCCTGCCTAACCTAAAGCCCGAAGACTCCAGCCTCCTGCCAAAGCCTCAAGCCTGGAAGACTCCAACCTCCTGCCTGGCCTCAAGCCCGAAGACTCCAGCCTCCTGCCTGGCCTCAAGCCCGAAGACTCCAGCCTCCTGCCTGGTCTCAAGCCTGAAGACTCCAGCCTCCTGCCTGGCCTCAAGCCCGAAGACTCCAGCCTCCTGCCTGGCTTCAAGCTCGAAGACTCCAGCCTCCTGCCTGGCCTCAAGCCTGAAGACTCCAGCCTCCTGCTTAACCTCAAGACCCGAAAGACTCCAGCCTCCTGCCTAGCCTCAAGCCCGAAGACTCCACCCTCCTGCCTAGTCTCAAGCCCGAAGACTCCAGCCTCCTCCCTAGCCTCAAGCCCGAAGACTCCAGCCTCCTGCCAAGCCTCAAGACCGAAGACTCCAGCCTCCGGCCAAACCTCAAGCCCGAAGTCTCCCAGCCTCCTGCCTAGCCTCAAGCCCGAAGACCTCCAGCCTCCTGCCAAGCCTCAAGCCCCGAGGACTCCAGCCTCCTATCAAGCCCTCAAGCCCGAAGACTCCAGCCTTCTGCCAAGCCTCAAGCCCAAAGACTCCAGCCTCCTGCCATGCTTCGCCTCAAGTCTCTAGCCTCCAACCTCCTACCAACCCTCGCCTCAAGTCTCTAGCCTCTAGCCTCAAGCCTGAAGACTCCAGCCTCCTGCCTCCTGCCAAGCCTCGCCTCCAGCCTCAAGCCTGAAGACTCCAGCCTCCTGCCA
>NW_027274931.1:0-75306 GCF_030028105.1 Mobula birostris
ACTCACCACATTCCACTCATTCACCATGTTCCAATCTCTGACCATGTCCACACACCCTCCACTTTCTACACAAACACCGCATTCCACACACTCACCACGTTCTACTCACTCACTACGTTCCACACATTCACCACGTTCCACTCACTCACCACGTTCCACTCCCTCACCATGTTCCACACAGCCACCACGTTCCACACACTCACCAAGTTCCACACTCTCACCATGTTCCACTCACTCACCACGTTCCACTCCCTCACCATGTTCCACACAGCCACCGCGTTCCACACACTCACCACGTTCCACACACTCACCACGTTCCACATTCTCACCACATTCAGCTCACTCACCACGTACCACACACTCACCACATTCCACACTCTCACCACGTTCCACACTCTCACTACGTTCCACACACCCACCACGTTACACAATCTCACCAAATTCCACTCATTCACCACTTTCCACTCCCTCACCATGTTCGACACACCCACCACGTTCCACACACTCACCACGTTCCACACACTCACGACGTTCCACATACTCACCACGTTCCACACTCTCACCATGTTCCCCTCTTAAAGCACTTTCCACAAAACTCACGACGTTCCGCACACTCACCATGTTCCACACACTCACCACGTTCCACACTCTCACCACGTTCAACTAACTCACCACGTTCCACACACTCACCATGTTTCCACACTCTCCACGTTCCACATACTCACCGCATTCCACTCCCTCACCATGTTCCACACACTCACCATGTTCCACTCACTCAACATGTTCCACACACCGACCACGTTCCACACACTCACCACATTCCACACACTCACCACATTCCACTCATTCACCATGTTCCAATCTCTGACCATGTCCACACACCCTCCACTTTCCACACAAACACCGCATTCCACTCACTCACCACGTTCTACTCACTCACTACGTTCCACACATTCACCACGTTCCACTCACTCACCACGTTCCACTCCCTCACCATGTTCCACACAGCCACCACGTTCCACACACTCACCAAGTTCCACACTCTCACCACGTTCCACTCACTCACCACGTTCCACTCCCTCACCATGTTCCACACAGCCACCACGTTCCACACACTCACCACGTTCCACATTCTCACCACGTTCAGCTCACTCACCACGTACCACACACACACCACATTCCACACTCTCACCACGTTCCACACTCTCACTACGTTCCACACACCCACCACGTTACACAATCTCACCAAATTCCACTCACTCACCACTTTCCACTCCCTCACCATGTTCGACACACTCACCACGTTCCAGACATTCACCACGTTCCACACACTCACCACTTCCCACAAACCCACCATGTTCCACACACTCACCACGTTCCACTCAGTTACCAAGTTCCACACACTCACCACGTTCCACTCAGTTACCAAGTTCCACACACTCACCACGTTCACTCACTCACCATGTTCCACATTCCACATTCCACTCACTCACCACGTTCCCACACACTCACCATGTTCCACTGACCCACCACATTCCACACACTCAGCACGTTCCACACACCCACCATGTTCCACGCACTCACCACGTTCCACACACTCACCACGTTCCACACACTCACGACGTTCCACATACTCACCACGTTTCCACTCACTCAGCATGTTCCACGCACTCACCACGTTCCGCACACTCACCACGTTCCACACTCTCACCACATTCAACTAACTCACCACGTTCCACACTCTCAGCACGTTCCACACTCTCTACGTTCCACTCGCTCACCATGTTCCACACACTCACCACGTTCAAATAACTCACCACGTTCCACACACTCACGACGTTCCACACACTAACCACGTTCCACACTCTCACCACGTTCCACTCTCTCAGCACGTTCCACAAACACACGACGGTCCACACACTCACCAGGTTCCACACACCTCACCACGTTCCACACTCTCACCCACGTTCACTCTCTCACCACGTTCCACACACTCACCACATTCCACACTCTCACCACGTTTTAGTCACTGACCACGTTCCACACACTCACCATGTTCCACTACCTCACCATGTTCCATTCACTCACCACGTTCCACCCTCTCACGAAGTTCCACTCACTCACCATGTTCCACACACTCACCACATTCCACACACTCACCACATTCCATTCACACACCATGTTCCACTCTCTCACCATGCTCCAAACACCCACCACTTTCCACACACTCACCACGTTCCACACATTCACCACTTTCCACACTCTCCACGTTCCACACACTCACCCACTTTCCACTCACTCACAGCGTTCCACTCACTGCCCACGTTCCACTCACTCAACACGTTCCACACACTCACCACGTTGCACACACTCAGCACATTCCACACACTCACCGCATTCCACTCCCTCACCATGTTCCACACACTCACCATGTTCCACTCACTCAACATGTTCCACACACTGACCACGTTCCACACACTCACCACATTCCACACACTCACCACATTCCACTCATTCACCATGTTCCAATCTCTGACCATGTCCACACACCCTCCACATTCCACACAAACACCGCATTCCACACACTCACCACGTTCTACTCACTCACTACGTTCCACACATTCACCACGTTCCACTCACTCACCACGTTCCACTCCCTCACCATGTTCCACACAGCCACCACGTTCCACACACTCACCAAGTTCCACACTCTCACCATGTTCCACTCACTCACCACGTTCCACTCCCTCACCATGTTCCACACAGCCACCGCGTTCCACACACTCACCACGTTCCACACACTCACCACGTTCCACACACTCACGACGTTCCACATACTCACCACGTTCCACACTCTCACCATGTTCCCCTCTTAAAGCACTTTCCACAAACTCACGACGTTCCGCACACTCACCATGTTCCACACACTCACCACGTTCCACACTCTCACCACGTTCAACTAACTCACCACGTTCCACACACTCACCATGTTCCACACTCTCCACGTTCCACATACTCACCACGTTCCACTCACTCACCATTTTCCACACACTCACCACATTCCACTCCCACACCATATTCCACTTTCTCACCATGCCCCACACACCCACCACATTCCACACACCCACCACGTTGCACACATTCACCACGTTCCACACACTCACCACGTTCCACACACTCACCACGTTCCACACACTCACTACTTCCCACACACCCACCATGTTCCACACACTCACCACGTTCCACTCAGTTACCAAGTTCCACACACTCACCACGTTCCACTCACTGACCATGTTCCACTCACTCACCATGTTCCACTCACTCACCATGTTCCACATTCCACATTCCACACAACCACCACGTTCCACACTCTCACCACATTCCACACACCCACCATGTTCCACTCACTCACCACGGTCCACACACTCAACATGTTCCACTGACCCACCACATTTCACACACTCACCGCGTTCCACACACCCACCATGTTCCACACTCTCACCACGTTCAACTAACTCACCACGTTCCACACTCTCAGCACGTTCCACACTCTCTACGTTCCACTCGCTCACCATGTTCCACACACTCACCACGTTCAAATAACTCACCACGTTCCACACACTCACGACGTTCCACACACTCACCACGTTCCACACTCTCACCACGTTCCACTCTCTAATCACGTTCCACAAACACAGACGTTCCACACACTAACCACGTTCCACACTCTCACCACGTTCCACTCTCTCAGCACGTTCCACAAACACACGACGGTCCACACACTCACCAGGTTCCACACACTCACCACGTTCCACACTCTCACCACGTTCACTCTCTCACCACGTTCCACACACTCACCACATTCCACACTCTCACCACGTTTTAGTCACTGACCATGTTCCACACACTCACCATGTTCCACTACCTCACCACGTTCCATTCACTCACCACGTTCCACCCTCTCACGACGTTCCACTCACTCACCATGTTCCACACACTCACCACATTCCACACACTCACCACATTCCATTCACACACCATGTTCCACTCTCTCACCATGCTCCAAACACCCACCACTTTCCACACACTCACCACGTTCCACACATTCACCACTTTCCACACTCTCCACGTTCCACACACTGCACCACTTTCCACTCACTCACAGCGTTCCACTCACTGCCCACATTCCACTCACTCAACACGTTCCACACACTCACCACGTTGCACACACTCAGCACATTGCACACACTCACCGCATTCCACTCCCTCACCATGTTCCACTCCCTCACCATGTTCCACACAGCCACCACGTTCCACTCACTCACCACGTTCCACTCCCTCACCATGTTCCACACAGCCACCACGTTCCACACACTCACCAAGTTCCACACTCTCACCACATTCCACTCACTCACCACGTTCCACTCCCTCACCATGTTCCACACAGCCACCACGTTCCACACACTCACCACATTCCACACTCTCACCACGTTTTAGTCACTGACCACGTTCCACACACTCACCATGTTCCACTACCTCACCATGTTCCATTCACTCACCACGTTCCACCCTCTCACGAAGTTCCACTCACTCACCATGTTCCACACACTCACCACGTTCCACACACTCACCACATTCCACACACTCACCACATTCCACTCATTCACCATGTTCCAATCTCTGACCATGTCCACACACCCTCCACTTTCCACACAAACACCGCATTCCACTCACTCACCACGTTCTACTCACTCACTACGTTCCACACATTCACCACGTTCCACTCACTCACCACGTTCCACTCCCTCACCATGTTCCACACAGCCACCACGTTCCACACACTCACCATGTTCCACACTCTCACCACGTTCCACTCACTCACCACGTTCCACTCCCTCACCATGTTCCACACAGCCACCACGTTCCACACACTCACCACGTTCCACATTCTCACCACGTTCAGCTCACTCACCACGTACCACACACACACCACATTCCACACTCTCACCACGTTCCACACTCTCACTACGTTCCACACACCCACCACGTTACACAATCTCACCAAATTCCACTCACTCACCACTTTCCACTCCCTCACCATGTTCGACACACTCACCACGTTCCAGACATTCACCACGTTCCACACACTCACCACTTCCCACAAACCCACCATGTTCCACACACTCACCACGTTCCACTCAGTTACCAAGTTTCCACACACTCACCACGTTCCACTCAGTTACCAAGTTCCACACACTCACCACGTTCCACTCACTCACCATGTTCCACATTCCACATTCCACTCACTCACCACGTTCCACACACTCACCATGTTCCACTGACCCACCACATTCCACACACTCAGCACGTTCCACACACCCACCATGTTCCACGCACTCACCACGTTCCACACACTCACCACGTTCCACACACTCACGACGTTCCACATACTCACCACGTTCCACTCACTCAGCATGTTCCACACACTCACCACGTTCAACACACGCACCACGTTCCACACACGCACCGCATTCCACTCCCTCACCATGTTCCACACACTCACCATGTTCCACTCACTCAACATGTTCCACACACTGACCACGTTCCACACACTCACCACATTCCACACACTCACCACATTCCACTCATTCACCATGTTCCAATCTCTGACCATGTCCACACACCCTCCACATTCCACGACAAACACCGCATTCCACACACTCACCACGTTCTACTCACTCACTACGTTCCACACATTCACCACGTTCCACTCACTCACCACGTTCCACTCCCTCACCATGTTCCACACAGCCACCACGTTCCACACACTCACCAAGTTCCACACTCTCACCATGTTCCACTCACTCACCACGTTCCACTCCCTCACCATGTTCCACACAGCCACCGCGTTCCACACACTCACCACGTTCCACACACTCACCACGTTCCACATTCTCACCACATTCAGCTCACTCACCACGTACCACACACTCACCACATTCCACACTCTCACCACGTTCCACACTCTCACTACGTTCCACACACCCACCACGTTACACAATCTCACCAAATTCCACTCATTCACCACTTTCCTCCCCTCACCATGTTCGACACACCCACCACGTTCCACACACTCACCACGTTCCACACACTCACGACGTTCCACATACTCACCACGTTCCACACTCTCACCATGTTCCCCTCTTAAAGCACTTTCCACAAACTCACGACGTTCCGCACACTCACCATGTTCCACACACTCACCACGTTCCACACTCTCACCACGTTCAACTAACTCACCACGTTCCACACACTCACCATGTTCCACACTCTCCACGTTCCACATACTCACCACGTTCCACTCACTCACCATTTTCCACACACTCACCACATTCCACTCCCACACCATATTCCACTTTCTCACCATGCCCCACACACCCACCACGTTGCACACATTCACCACGTTCCACTCACTCACCACGTTCACACTCACCACGTTCCACACACTCACTACTTCCCACACACCCACCATGTTCCACACACTCACCACGTTCCACTCAGTTACCAAGTTCCACACACTCACCACGTTCCACTCACTGACCACGTTTCACTCACTCACAATGTTCCACATTCCATATTCCACGCACTCACCACGTTCCACACACTCACCACCTTCCACACACCCACCACGTTCCACACACTCACCACGTTCCACACACTCTCCGCCTTCCACACGCTCACCACGTTCCACACACTCATCACGTTCCACTCCCTCACCATTTTCCACGTACTCACCATTTTCCACTCACTCACCACGTTCCACATTCCACATTCCACACACCCACCACGTTCCACACACTCACCACGTTCCAGACACTCACCACGTTCCACACACCCACCACTTTCCACACAAACACCACATTCCACAAACTCACCACGTTCTACTCACTCACTACGTTTCACAACCTCACCACGTTCCACTCACTCACCACGTTCCCACTCTAACCACCTTCCACTCATTCACCATGTTCCACACACCGACCACGTTCCACACAGTCACCATGTTCCACTCACTCAGCATGTTCCACACACTCACTACGTTCCACACACGCACCACGTTCCACACACGCACCATGTTCCACACACTCAACACGTTCCACACATTCACCACGTTCCACACTCTCACGACATTCCACTCACTCACCATGTTCCACATACTCACCACATTCCACACTGACCACATTCCACTCGCTCACCATGTTCCACTCTCTCACCATACTGCACACACCCACCACGTTCCACACACTCACCACATTCCACTCACTCACTATGTTCCACTCCCTCACCATGCTCCACACACCCACCATATTGCACAAACACACCACGTTCCGCACACACATCACGTTCCACACACTCACCACGTTCCACACTCTCATCACGTTCCACTCACTCACCATGTTCCACATACCCACCACGTTCCACACACTCACCACGGTCCACACACCCACCACGTTGCACACACGCACCACGTTCCACATACGCACCACATTCCACATTTTCACCACGTTCCACACACTCACCATGTTTGGCACACCTATCACGTTTTACACACTCACCACGTCCCACTCCCTCACCATGTTCCACTCTCTCACCACGTTCCACAAACACACCACGTTCTACACACTCACCACGTTCCACACATTCACCACGTTCAACACACTCACCACTTTCTACTCACTCACTACGTTCCACACACTCACCATGTTCTACTCAAACACTAGGTTCCACCACACCCACTACGTTCCATACACCCACTACGTTCCACACACTCACCACGTTCCACACACTCACCATGTTTGGCACACCTATCACGTTCCACACACTCACCACGTCCCACTACCTCACCATATTCCACTCTCTCACCACGTTCCACAAACACACCACGTTCTACACACTCAACACGTTCCACGTCCCTGCGTCAGAGGGGAGTGTCGACATTCCCTCTGTCCCTCTATCAGAGGGGTGTCCACATTCTCTGTGACCCTCCATCAGAGGGGAGTGTCCATATTCCCTGTGTCCCTCCGTCAGAGGGGAGTGTTGACATTTCCTGTGTCCCTCCGTCAGAGGGATGTGGACATTCCCTGTGTCCCTGCGTCAGAGGAGTGTCCACATTCCCCGTGTCCCTCCGTCAGAGGGGAGTGTCAAAATTCCCTGTGTCCCTTCGTCAGAGAGGAGTGTCCACATTCCCTGTATCCCTCCGTCAGAGGGGAGTGCCGACATTCCCTGTGTCCCTCCGTCAAGGGGCGTGTTCACATTCCCGTGTTCCTCCGTCAGAGGAGTGTCCACATTCCCCGTGTCCCTCCGTCAGATGGGGGTGCTGACATTCCCCGTGTCCCTCCGTCAGAGGGGAGTGTCAACAATCCCTGTGTCCCTCCATCAGAAGAGTGTCCACATTCCCTATGTCCCTCCGTCAGAGGGGAGTATCCACATTCCCCGTGTCCCTCCATCAGAGGGGAGTGTCGACATTCCCTGTGACCCTCCATGAGAGGGGAGTGTCCACATTCCCTGTGTCCCTCCGTCAGAGGGGAGTGTCGACATTCCATGTGTCCCTCCGTCAGAGGGATGTCAACATTCCCTGTGTCCCTCCGTCAGAGGAGTGTCCACATTCCCCGTGTCCCTCCGTCAGAGGAGAGTGTCGACATTCCCTGTGGCCCTCCGTCAGAGGAGTGTCCACATTCCCCGTGACCCTCCGTCAGAGGGGAGTGCCCACATTCCCCGTGTCCCTCCGTCAGAGGGGAGTGTCCACATTCCCTGTGTCCCTCCGTCAGTGTAGAATCCACATTCCCCGTGTCCCTCCGTCAGAGGGGAGTGTCCACTTTCCCTGTGTCCCTCCGTCAGAGGGGAGTGTCGACTTTCCCTGTGTCCCTCCGTCAGAGGAATGTCGACATTCCCTGGGTCCCTCCGTCAGAGGAGTGTCCACATTCCCTGTGTCCCTCCGTCAGAGGAGAGTGTTGACATTCCCTTTGTCCCTCCGTGAGAGGATAGTCTACATTTCCCGTGTACCTCCATCAGAGGAGTGTCCACATTCCCTGTGTCCCTCCGTCAGAGGGGAGTGCCGATATTCCCTGTGTCCCTCCGTCAAGGGGCGTGTCCACATTCCCCGCGTTCCTCCGTCAGAGGAGTGTCCACATTCCCCGTGTCCCTCCGTCAGATGGGGGTGCTGACATTCCCCGTGTCCCTCCGTCAGAGGGGAGTGTCAACATTCCCTGTGTCCCTCCATCAGAGGAGTGTCCACATTCCCTGTGTCCCTCCGTCAGTGTAGAATCCACATTCCCGTGTCCCTCCATCAGAGGGGAGTGTCCACTTTCCCTGTGTCCCTCCGTCAGAGGACTGTCCACATTCCCTGTGTCCCTATTTCAGAGGAGTGCCACATTCCCCGTGTCCCTCCGTCAGAGGGGAGTATCCACATTCCCAGTGTCCCTCCATCAGAGGGGAGTGTCGACATTCCCTGTGATCCTCCATCAGAGGGGACTGTCGACATTCCCCGTGCCCCTCCGTCAGAGGAGTGTCCACATTCCCTGTGTCCCACCGTCGGAAGGAAGTATCGACATTCCCTGTGTCCCTCCGTCAGAGTAGAGTCCACATTCCCCGTGTCCCTCTGTCAGAGGGGAGTGTCCACATTTCCCGTGTCCCTCCGTCAGGGGGGGGTCGACATTCCCTGCGTCCCTACGTCAGAAGAGTGTCCACATTCCCCGTGACCCTCCCTCAGAGGGGAGTGTCCACATTCCCCGTGTCCCTCCGTCAGAGGGGCGAGTCCACATTACCTGTGTCCCTCCGTCAGAAGGGAGAGCCCACATTCCCCATGTCCCTCCGACAGAGGACTGACCACATTCCCTGTGTCCCTCCATCAGAGTAATGTCGACATTCCCTGTATCCCTCCGTCAGAGGAGCGTCCACATTCCCCGTGTCGCTCCGTTAGCGGAGAGTGTCGACATTTCCTGTGTCCCTCCGTCAGAGGAGTGTCCACATTCCCCGAAACCCACCGTCGCAGGGGAGTGTCCACATTCCCCGTGTCCCTCCATCAGAGGGGAGTTTACACATTCCCTGCATCCCCCCGTCAGAGGGGAGTGGCCACATTCCCCGCGTCCCTCCGTCAGAGGACTGTCCACAATCCCTGCGTCCCTCCATCAGAGGAGTGTCCACATTCCCCGTCTCCCTCCATCAGAAGAATGTCGACATTCCCTGTGTCACTCCGTCAGAGGAGTGTCCACATTCCCCGTGTCCCTCCATCAGAGGAGAGGGTCGACATTCCCTGAGTCCCTCCATCAGAGGAGTGTCCACATTCCCTGTGTCCCTCCATCAGAGGGGGGTGTCGACATTCCCTGTGTCCATCCATCAGAGGAGTGTCCACATTCCCTGTGTCCCTCCGTCAGAGTAGAGTCCACATTCCCTGTGTCCCTCTGTCAGAGGGGAGTGTCCACATTCCCTGTATCCCTGCGTCAGAGGGGTGTCTACATTCCCCGTGTCCCTCCGTCAGAGGGGAGTATCCACATTCCCTGTGTCCCTGCGTCAGAGGTGAGTGCCGATATTCCCTCTGTCCCTCCGTCAAGGGGCGTGTCCACATTCCCCGTGTTCCTCCGTCAGAGGAGTGTCCACATTCCCCGTGTCCCTCTGTCAGATGGGGGTGCTGACATTCCCCATGTCCCTCAGTCAGAGGAGTGTCCACAATCCCTGTGTCTCTCCGTCAGTGTAGAATCCACATTCCCGTGTCCCTCCATCAGAGGGGAGTGTCCACTTTCCCTGTGTCCCTCCGTCAGACAAGTGTCCACATTCCCCGTGTCCCTCCGTCAGAGGAGTGTCCACATTCCCTGTGTCCCTCCGTCAGAGGGGAGTGTCCACATTCCCCGTGTCCCTCCGTCAGAGGGAGTGTCGACATTCCTCGTGTCCCTCCGTCGGAGGAGTGTCCACATTCCCTGTGTCCCTCCGTTGGAGGGAAGTATCGACGTTCCCTGTGTCCCTCCGTCAGAGTAGCGTCCACATTCCCCGTGTCCCTCTGTCAGAGGGGAGTGTCCACATTCCCTGTGTCCCTGCGTCAGAGTGTTGCCCACATTCCCCGTGTCCCTCCGTCAGAGGGGACTATCCACATTCCCTGTGTCCCACCGTCAGAGGGGAGCGTCCACATTCCCCGTGTCCCTCCGTCAGAGGGAGTGTCGACATTCCTCGTGTCCCTCCGTCAGAGTAACGTCCACATTCCCCGTGTCCCTCTGTCAGAGGGGAGTGTCCACATTCCCTGTGTCCCTGCGTCAGAGGGTTGTCCACATTCCCCGTGTCCCTCCATCAGAGGGGAATATCCACATTCCCTGTGTCCCACCGTCAGCGGGGTGTGTCGACATTCCCTCTGTCCCTCCATCAGAGGTGTGTCCACATTCTCTGTGACCCTCCATCAGAGGGGAGTGTCCATATTCCCTGTGTCCCTCCGTCAGAGGGGAGTGTCGACATTTCCTGTGTCCCTCCGTCAGAGAGGAGTGTCCACATTTCCTGTGTCCCTCCGTCAGAGGGGAGTGCCGACATTCCCTGTGTCCCTCCGTCAAGGGGCGTGTCCACATTCCCAGTGTTCCTCCGTCAGAGGAGTGTCCACATTCCCCGTGTCCCTCCGTCAGATGGGGCTGCTGACATTCCCCGTGTCCCTCTGTCAGAGGGGAGTGTCAACAATCCCTGTGGCCCTCCGTCAGAGGAGTGTCCACATTCACTGTGTCCCTCCGTCAGAGGGGAGTATCCACATTCCCTGTGTCCCTCTGTCAGAGGAGAGTGTCCATATTCCCTGTGTCCCTCCGTCAGAGGGGAGTGTCGACATTTCCTGTGTCCCTCCGTCAGAGGGATGTGGACATTCCCTGTGTCCCTCCGTCAGAGGAGTGTCCACATTCCCTGTGACCCTCCATCAGAGGGGAGTGTCCACATTCCCCGTGTCCTTCCGTCAGAGGGGCGTGTCCAAATTCCCTGTGTCCCTCCGTCAGAAAATGTCGACATTCCCTGTATCCCTCCGTCAGAGGAGTGTCCACATTCCCCGTGTCCCTCCGTCAGAGGAGAGTGTCGACATTTCCTGTGTCCCTCCGTCAGAGGAGTGTCCACATTCCCCGTGTCCCTCCGTCAGAGGAGAGTGTTCACATTCCCTTTGTCTCTCCGTGAGAGGATTGTCTACATTCCCCGTGTCCCTCCATCAGAGGAGTGTCCACATTCCCTGTGTCCCTCCGTCAGAGGGGAGTGCCGACATTCCCTGTGTCCCTCCGTCAAGGGGCGTGTCCACATTCCCCGTGTTCCTCCGTCAGAGGAGTGTCCACATTCCCCGTGTCTCTCCGTCAGATGGGGGTGCTGACATTCCCCGTGTCCCTCTGTCAGAGGGGAGTGTCAACATTCCCTGTGTCCTTCCGTCAGAGGAGTGTCCACATTCCCTATGTCCCTCCGTCAGTGTAGAATCCACATTCCCGTGTCCCTCCATGAGAGGGGAGTGTCCACTTTCCCTGTGTCCCTCCGTCAGAGGGGAGTGCCGACATTCCCTGTGTCCCTCCGTCAAGGGGCGTGTCCACATTCCCCGTGTTCCTCCGTCAGAGGAGTGTCCACATTCCCCGTGTCTCTTCGTCAGATGGGGGTGCTGACATTCCCCGTGTCCCTCCGTCAGAGGGGAGTGTCAACATTCCCTGTGTCCCTCCGTCAGTGTAGAATCCACATTCCCGTGTCCCTCCATCAGAGGGGAGTGTCCACTTTCCCTGTGTCCCTCCGTCAGACGAGTGTCCACATTCCCCGTGTCCCTCCATCAGAGGGGAGTGTCGACATTCCCCGTGTCCCTCCGTCAGAGGAGTTTCCACATTCCCTGTGTCCCTCCGTCAGAGTAGCGTCCACATTCCCCGTATCCCTCTGTCAGAGGGGAGTGTCCACATTCCCTGTGTCCCTGCATCAGAGGGTTGTCCACATTCCCCGTGCCCTTCGTCAGAGGGGAATATCCACATTCCCTGTGTCCCTCCGTCAGAGGGGAGTGTCGACATTCCCTCTGTCCCTCCATCAGAGGGGTGTCCACATTCTCTGTGACCCTCCATCAGAGGGGAGTGTCCATATTCCCTGTGTCCCTCTGTCAGAAGGGAGTGTCGACATTTCCTGTGTCCCTCCGTCAGAGGGATGTCGACATTCCCTGTGTCCCTACGTCAGAGGAGTGTCCACATTCCCCATGTCCCTCCGTCAGAGGGGAGTGTCCATATTCCCTGTGTCCCTCTGTCAGAGGGGAGTGTCGACATTTCCTGTGTCCCTCCGTCAGAGGGGAGTGTCCACATTCCCCGTGTCCCTCCGTCAGAGGGAGTGTCGACATTCCTCGTGTCCCTCCGTCGGAGGAGTGTCCACATTCCCTGTGTCCCTCCATTGGAGGGAAGTATCGACGTTCCCTGTGTCCCTCCGTCAGAGTAGCGTCCACATTCCCCGTGTCCCTCTGTCAGAGGGGAGTGTCCACATTCCCTGTGTGCATGCGTCAGAGTGTTGCCCACATTCCCCGTGTCCCTCCGTCAGAGGGGACTATCCACATTCCCTGTGTCCCACCGTCAGAGGGGAGTGTCGACATTCCCTCTGTCCCTCCATCAGAGGGGTGTCCACATTCCCTGTTTCCCTCTATCAGAGGAGTGCCACATTCCCCGTGTCCCTCCGTCAGAGGGGAGTGTCCACATTCCCTGTGTCACTCTGTCAGAAGAGTGTCCACATTCCCTGTGTCCCTCAGTCAGAGGGGGGTGTCGACATTCGCTGTGTCCATCCATCAGAGGAGTGTCCACATTCCCTGTGTCCCTCCATGAGAGGAGTGTCCACATTCCCCGTGTCCCTCCGTCAGAGGAATGTCGACACTCCCTGGGTCCCTCCGTCAGAGGAGTGTCCACATTCCCCGTGTCCCTCCGTCAGAGGAGAGTGTTGACATTCCCTGTGTCCCTCCGTGAGAGGATTGTCTACATTCCCCGTGTCCCTCCATCAGAGGAGTGTCCACATTCCCTGTGTCCCTCTGTCAGAGGGGAGTGCCGACATTCCCTGTGTCCCTCCGTCAAGGGGCGTGTCCACATTCCCCTTGTTCCTCCGTAAGAGGAGTGTCCACATTCCCCGCGTCCCTCCGTCAGATGGGGGTGCTGACATTCCCCGTGTCCCTCCATCAGAGGGGAGTGTCAACATTCCCTGTGTCCCTCCGTCAGAGGAGTGTCCACATTCCCCGTGTCCCTCCGTCAGAGGAGAGTGTCGATATTTCCTGTGTCCCTCCGTCAGAGGAGTGTCCACATTCCCTGTGACCCTCCGTCAGAGGGGAGTGTCCACATTCCCCGTGTCCCTCCGTCAGAGGGGAGTGTCCACATTCCCTGCGTCCCCCCGTCAGAGGGGAGTGGCCACATTCCCCGTGTCCCTCCGTTAGAGGACTGTCCACATTCCCTGTGTCCCTCCATTAGAGGAGTGTCCACATTCCCCGTGTCCCTCCGTCAGAGGAATGTCGACATTTCCTGTGTCCCTCTGTCAGAGGAGTGTCCACATTCCCCGTGTCCCTCCGTCAGAGGAGATTGTCGACATTCCCTGTGTCCCTCCGTGAGAGGAGGGTCCACATTCCCTGTCTCCCTCCGTCAGAGGGGAGTGTCGACATTTCCTCTGTCCCTCCGTCAGAGGGGAGTGCCCACATTCCCTGTGTCACTCCGTCAGAGGACTGTCCACATTCCCTGTGTCCCTCTGTCAGAGGAATGTCCACATTCCCTGTGTCCCTCCGTCAGAGGGGGGTGTTGACATTCCCTGTGTCCATCCATCAGAGCAGTGTCCACATTCCCTGTGTCCCTCCGTCGGAGGGAAGTATCGACATTCCCCGTGTCCCTCCGTCAGAGTAGCGTCCACATTCCCCGTATCCCTCTGTCAGAGGGGAGTGTCCACATTCCCTGTGTCACTCTGTCAGAAGAGTGTCCACATTCCCTGTGTCCCTCAGTCAGAGGGGGGTGTCGACATTCGCTGTGTCCATCCATCAGAGGAGTGTCCACATTCCCTGTGTCCCTCCGTCAGAGTAGAGTCCACATTCCCCGTGTCCCTCTGTCAGAGGGGAGTGTCCACATTCCCTGCGTCCCTGCGTCAGAGGGGTGTCCACATTCCCCGTGTCCCTCCGTCAGAGGGGGTATCCACATTCCCCGTGTCCCTCCATCAGAGGGGAGTGTCGACATTCCCTGTGACCCTCCATCAGAGGGGAGTGTCGACATTCCCTGTGTCCCTCAGTCAGAGGGGAGTGTCGACATTCCCTGTGTCCCTCCGTCAGAGGGATGTCGACATTCCCTGTGTCCCTCCGTCTGAGGAGTGTCCACATTCCCCGTGTCCCTCCGTGAGAGGAGAGTGTCGACATTCCATGTGTTCCTCCGTCAGAGGAGTGTCCACATTCCCCGTGACCCTCCGTCAGAGGGGAGTGCCCACTTTCCCCGTGTCCCTCCGTCAGAGGACTGTCCACATTCCCTGTGTCCCTCCATGAGAGGAGTGTCCACATTCCCCGTGTCCCTCCGTCAGAGGAGAGTGCCGACATTCCCTGTGTCCCTCCGTCAAGGGGCGTGTCCACATTCCCCTTGTTCCTCCGTAAGAGGAGTGTCCACATTCCCCACGTCCCTCCGTCAGATGGGGGTGCTGACATTCCCCGTGTCCCTCCATCAGAGGGGAGTGTCAACATTCCCTGTGTCCCTCCGTCAGAGGAGTGTCCACATTCCCCGTGTCCCTCCGTCAGAGGAGAGTGTCGATATTTCCTGTGTCCCTCCGTCAGAGGAGTGTCCACATTCCCTGTGACCCTCCGTCAGAGGGGAGTGTCCACATTCCCCGTGTCCCTCCGTCAGAGGGGAGTGTCCACATTCCCTGCGTCCCCCCGTCAGAGGGGAGTGGCCACATTCCCCGTGTCCCTCCGTTAGAGGACTGTCCACATTCCCTGTGTCCCTCCATTAGAGGAGTGTCCACATTCCCCGTGTCCCTCCGTCAGAGGAATGTCGACATTTCCTGTGTCCCTCTGTCAGAGGAGTGTCCACATTCCCCGTGTCCCTCCGTCAGAGGAGATTGTCGACATTCCCTGTGTCCCTCCGTGAGAGGAGGGTCCACATTCCCTGTCTCCCTCCGTCAGAGGGGAGTGTCGACATTTCCTCTGTCCCTCCGTCAGAGGGGAGTGCCCACATTCCCTGTGTCACTCCGTCAGAGGACTGTCCACATTCCCTGTGTCCCTCTATCAGAGGAGTGCCACATTCCTCGTGTCCCTCCGTCAGAGGGGAGTGTCCACATTCCCTGTGTCCCTCCGTCAGAGGGGGGTGTCCACATTCCCTGTGTCCATCCATCAGAGCAGTGTCCACATTCCCTGTGTCCCTCCGTCAAAGTAGAGTCCACATTCCCCGTGTCCCTCCGTCAGAGGGGAGTATCCACATTCCCCGTGTCCCTCCATCAGGTGGGAGTGTCGACATTCCCTGTGACCCTCCATCAGAGGGGAGTGTCCACATTCCCTGTGTCCCTCCGTCAGAGGGGAGTGTCGACATTCCCTGTGTCCCTCCGTCAGAGGGATGTCGACATTCCCTGTGTCCCAACGTTAGAGGAGTGTCCACATTCCCCGTGTCCCTCCGTCAGAGGAGAGTGTCGATATTCCCTGTGTTCCTCCGTCAGAGGAGTGTCCACATTCCCTGTGACCCTCCGTCAGAGGGGAGTCTCCAATTTCCCCGCGTCCCTCCGTCAGAGGACTGTCCACATTCCCTGTGTCCCTCTGTCAGAGGAATGTCCACATTCCCTGTGTCCCTCCGTCAGAGGGGGGTGTTGACATTCCCTGTGTCCATCCATCAGAGCAGTGTCCACATTCCCTGTGTCCCTCCGTCGGAGGGAAGTATCGACATTCCCCGTGTCCCTCCGTCAGAGTAGCGTCCACATTCCCCGTATCCCTCTGTCAGAGGGGAGTGTCCACATTCCCTGTGTCACTCTGTCAGAAGAGTGTCCACATTCCCTGTGTCCCTCAGTCAGAGGGGGGTGTCGACATTCGCTGTGTCCATCCATCAGAGGAGTGTCCACATTCCCTGTGTCCCTCCGTCAGAGTAGAGTCCACATTCCCCGTGTCCCTCTGTCAGAGGGGAGTGTCCACATTCCCTGTGTCCCTGCGTCAGAGGGGTGTCCACATTCCCCGTGTCCCTCCGTCAGAGGGGAGTATCCACATTCCCCGTGCCCCTCCATCAGAGGGGAGTGTCGACATTCCCTGTGACCCTCCATCAGAGGGGAGTGTCGACATTCCCTGTGTCCCTCAGTCAGAGGGGAGTGTCGACATTCCCTGTGTCCCTCCGTCAGAGGGATGTCGACATTCCCTGTGTCCCTCCGTCTGAGGAGTGTCCACATTCCCCGTGTCCCTCCGTGAGAGGAGAGTGTCGACATTCCATGTGTTCCTCCGTCAGAGGAGTGTCCACATTCCCCGTGACCCTCCGTCAGAGGGGAGTGCCCACTTTCCCCGTGTCCCGCCGTCAGAGGACTGTCCACATTCCCTGTGTCCCTCCATGAGAGGAGTGTCCACATTCCCCGTGTCCCCCCGTCAGAGGAATGTCGACACTCCCTGGGTCCCTCCGTCAGCGGAGTGTCCACATTCCCCGTGTCCCTCCGTCAGAGGAGAGTGTTGACATTCCCTGTGTCCCTCCGTGAGAGGATTGTCTACATTCCCCGTGTCCCTCCATCAGAGGAGTGTCCACATTCCCTGGGTCCCTCTGTCAGAGGGGAGTGCCGACATTCCCTGTGTCCCTCCGTCAAGGGGCGTGTCCACATTCCCCTTGTTCCTCCGTAAGAGGAGTGTCCACATTCCCCGTGTCCCTCCGTCAGATGGGGGTGCTGACATTCCCCGTGTCCCTCCATCAGAGGGGAGTGTCCACATTCCCCGTGTCCCTCCGTCAGAGGAGAGTGTCGATATTTCCTGTGTCCCTCCGTCAGAGGAGTGTCCACATTCCCTGTGACCATCCGTCAGAGGGGAGTGTCCACATTCCCCGTGTCCCTCCGTCAGAGGGGAGTGTCCACATTCCCTGCGTCCCCCCGTCAGAGGGGAGTGGCCACATTCCCCGTGTCCCTCCGTTAGAGGACTGTCCACACTCCCTGTGTCCCTCCATTAGAGGAGTGTCCACATTCACCGTGTCCCTCCGTCAGAGGAATGTCGACATTTCCTGTGTCCCTCTGTCAGAGGAGTGTCCACATTCACCGTGTCCCTCCGTCAGAGGAGATTGTCGACATTCCCTGTGTCCCTCCGTGAGAGGAGGGTCCACATTCCCTGTCTCCCTCCGTCAGAGGGGAGTGTCGACATTTCCTCTGTCCCTCCGTCAGAGGGGAGTGCCCACATTCCCTGTGTCACTCCGTCAGAGGACTGTCCACATTCCCTGTGTCCCTCTATCAGAGGAGTGCAACATTCCTCGTGTCCCTCCGTCAGAGGGGAGTGTCCACATTCCCTGTGTCCCTCCGTCAGAGGGGGGTGTCCACATTCCCTGTGTCCATCCATCAGAGCAGTGTCCACATTCCCTGCGTCCCTCCGTCAAAGTAGAGTCCACATTCCCCGTGTCCCTCCGTCAGAGGGGAGTATCCACATTCCCCGTGTCCCTCCATCAGGTGGGAGTGTCGACATTCCCTGTGACCCTCCATCAGAGGGGAGTGTCCACATTCCCTCTGTCCCTCCGTCAGAGGGGAGTGTCGACATTCCCTGTGTCCCTCCGTCAGAGGGATGTCGACATTCCCTGTGTCCCAACGTTAGAGGAGTGTCCACATTCCCCGTGTCCCTCCGTCAGAGGAGAGTGTCGATATTCCCTGTGTTCCTCCGTCAGAGGAGTGTCCACATTCCCTGTGACCCTCCGTCAGAGGGGAGTGTCCACTTTCCCCGCGTCCCTCCGTCAGAGGACTGTCCACATTCCCTGTGTCCCTCTGTCAGAGGAATGTCCACATTCCCTGTGTCCCTCCGTCAGAGGGGGGTGTTGACATTCCCTGTGTCCATCCATCAGAGCAGTGTCCACATTCCCTGTGTCCCTCCGTCAGAGTAGAGTCCACATTCCCCGTGTCCCTCCGTCAGAGGGGAGTATCCACATTCCCCGTGTCCCTCCATCCGGTGGGAGTGTCGACATTCCCTGTGACCCTCCATCAGAGGGGAGTGTCCACATTCCCTGTGACCCTCCGTCAGAGGGGAGTGTCCACTTTCCCCGCGTCCCTCCGTCAGAGGACTGTCCACATTCCCTGTGTCCCTCTGTCAGAGGAATGTCCACATTCCCTGTGTTCCTCCGTCAGAGGAGTGTCCACATTCCCTGTGACCCTCCGTCAGAGGGGACTGCCCACTTTCCCCGCGTCCCTCCGTCAGAGGACTGTCCACATTCCCTGTGTCCCTCCATCAGAGGAGTGTCCACATTCCCTATGTCCCTCCGTCAGAGGAATGTCGACATTCCCTGGGTCCCTTCGTCAGAGGAGTGTCCACATTCCCCGTGTCCCTCCGTCAGAGGAGAGTGTTGACATTCCCTGTGTCCCTCCATGAGAGGTTTGTCTACATTCCCCGTGTCCCTCCATCAGAGGAGTGTCTACATTCCCCGTGTCTCTCCGTCAGATGGGGGTGCTGACATTCCCCGTGTCCTTCCGTCAGAGGGGAGTGTCAACATTCCCTGTGTCCCTCCGTCAGAGGAGATTCCACATTCCCTATGTCCCTCCGTCAGTGTAGAATCCACATTCCTGTGTCCCTCCATCAGAGGGGAGTGTCCACTTTCCCTGTGTCCCTCCGTCAGACGAGTGTCCACATTCCCCGTGTCCCTCTGTCAGAGGGGAGTGTCCACATTCCCTGTGTCCCTGCGTCAGAGGGTTGTCCACATTCCCCTTGCCCTTCGTCAGAGGGGAATATCCACATTCCCTGTGTCCCTCCGTCAGAGGGGAGTGTCGACATTCCCTCTTTCCCTCCATCAGAGGGGTGTCCACATTCTCTGTGACCCTCCATCAGAGGGGATTGTCCATATTCCCTGTGTCCTTCCGTCAGAGGGGAGTGTCGACATTCCCTGTGTCCCTGCGTCAGAGGGGTGTCCACATTCCCCGTG
This sequence comes from Mobula birostris, assembly GCF_030028105.1. Classification (NCBI taxonomy): domain Eukaryota; kingdom Metazoa; phylum Chordata; class Chondrichthyes; order Myliobatiformes; family Myliobatidae; genus Mobula; species Mobula birostris. The sequence goes on from NW_027274931.1 coordinate 20,073, forward strand.
TCCCTCCGTCAGAGGGGAGTATCCACATTCCCCGTGTCCCTCCATCAGAGGGGAGTGTCGACATTCCCTGTGACCCTCCATGAGAGGGGAGTGTCGACATTCCCTGTGTTCTCCGTCAGAGGGGAGTGTCGACATTCCCTGTGTCCCTGCGTCAGAGGAGTGTCCACATTACCCGTGTCCCTCCGTCAGAGGGGAGTGTCCATATTCCCTGTGTCCCTCTGTCAGAAGAGTGTCCACATTCCCTGTGTCCCTCCGTCAGAGGGGGGTGTCGACATTCGCTGTGTCCATCCATCAGAGGAGTGTCCACATTCCCTGTGTCCCTCCGTCAGAGTAGAGTCCACATTCCCCTTGTCCCTCCGTCAGAGGGGAGTATCCACATTCCCCGTGTCCCTCTATCAGAGGGGAGTGTCGACATTCCCTGTGACCCTCCATGAGAGGGGAGTGTCGACATTCCCTGTGTTCTCTGTCAGAGGGGAGTGTCCACATTCCCTGTGTCCCTGCGTCAGAGGGGTGTCCACATTCCCCGTGTCCCTCCGTGAGAGGGGAGTATCCACATTCCCCGTGTCCCTCCATCAGAGGGGAGTGTCGACATTCCCTGTGACCCTCCATGAGAGGGGAGTGTCGACATTCCCTGTGTTCTCCGTCAGAGGGGAGTGTCGACATTCCCTGTGTCCCTCCGTCAGAGGGATGTCGACATTCCCTGTGTCCCTCCGTCAGAGGAGTGTCCACATTCCTCGTGTCCCTCCGTGAGAGGAGAGTGTCGACATTCCCTGTGTTCCTCCGTCAGAGGAGTGTCCACATTCCCCGTGACCCTCCGTCAGAGGGGAGTGCCCACTTTCCCCGTGTCCCTCCGTCAGAGGACTGTCCACATTCCCTGTGTCCCTCCATCAGAGGAGTGTCCACATTCCCCGTGTCCCTCCGTCAGAGGAATGTCGAAACTCCCTGGGTCCCTCCGTCAGAGGAGTGTCCACATTCCCCGTGTCCCTCCGTCAGAGGGGAGTGTCGACATTCCCTCTTTCCCTCCATCAGAGGGGTGTCCACATTCTCTGTGACCCTCCATCAGAGGGGATTGTCCATATTCCCTGTGTCCCTCCGTCAGAGGGGAGTGTCGACATTCCCTGTGTCCCTGCGTCAGAGGAGTGTCCACATTCCCCGTGTCCCTCCGTCAGAGGGGAGTGTCCATATTCCCTCTGTCCCTCTGTCAGAGGGGAGTGTCCATATTCCCTGTGTCCCTCTGTCAGAGGGGAGTGTCGACATTTCCCTTGTCCCTCCGTCAGAGGGATGTCGACATTCCCTGTGTCCCTGCGTCAGAGGAGTGTCCACATTCCCCGTGTCCCTCCGTCAGAGGGGAGTGTCCATATTCCCTGTGTCCCTCTGTCAGAAGAGTGTCCACATTCCCTGTGTCCCTCCGTCAGAGGGGGGTGTCGACATTCGCTGTGTCCATCCAACAGAGGAGTGTCCACATTCCCTGTGTCCCTCCGTCAGAGTAGAGTCCACATTCCCCTTGTCCCTCCGTCAGAGGGGAATATCCACATTCCCCGTGTCCCTCCATCAGAGGGGAGTGTCGACATTCCCTGTGACCCTCCATGAGAGGGGAGTGTCGACATTCCCTGTGTTCTCTGTCAGAGGGGAGTGTCCACATTCCCTGTGTCCCTGCGTCAGAGGGGTGTCCACATTCCCCGTGTCCCTCCGTCAGAGGGGAGTATCCACATTCCCCGTGTCCCTCCATCAGAGGGGAGTGTCGACATTCCCTGTGACCCTCCATGAGAGGGGAGTGTCGACATTCCCTGTGTTCTCCGTCAGAGGGGAGTGTCGACATTCCCTGTGTCCCTCCGTCAGAGGGATGTCGACATTCCCTGTGTCCCTCCGTCAGAGGAGTGTCCACATTCCTCGTGTCCCTCCGTGAGAGGAGAGTGTCGACATTCCCTGTGTTCCTCCGTCAGAGGAGTGTCCACATTCCCCGTGACCCTCCGTCAGAGGGGAGTGCCCACTTTCCCCGTGTCCCTCCGTCAGAGGACTGTCCACATTCCCTGTGTCCCTCCATCAGAGGAGTGTCCACATTCCCCGTGTCCCTCCGTCAGAGGAATGTCGAAACTCCCTGGGTCCCTCCGTCAGAGGAGTGTCCACATTCCCCGTGTCCCTCCGTCAGAGGGGAGTGTCCATATTCCCTCTGTCCCTCTGTCAGAGGGGAGTGTCCATATTCCCTGTGTCCCTCTGTCAGAGGGGAGTGTCGACATTTCCCTTGTCCCTCCGTCAGAGGGATGTCGACATTCCCTGTGTCCCTGCGTCAGAGGAGTGTCCACATTCCCCGTGTCCCTCCGTCAGAGGGGAGTGTCCATATTCCCTGTGTCCCTCTGTCAGAAGAGTGTCCACATTCCCTGTGTCCCTCCGTCAGAGGGGGGTGTCGACATTCGCTGTGTCCATCCATCAGAGGAGTGTCCACATTCCCTGTGTCCCTCCGTCAGAGTAGAGTCCACATTCCCCTTGTCCCTCCGTCAGAGGGGAGTATCCACATTCCCCGTGTCCCTCCATCAGAGGGGAGTGTTGACATTCCCTGTGACCCTCCATCAGAGGGGAGTGTCGACATTCCCTGTGACCCGCCATGAGAGGGGAGTGTCCACATTCCCTGTGTCCCTCCGTCAGAGTAGAGTCCACATTCCCCTTGTCCCTCCGTCAGAGGGGAGTATCCACATTCCCCGTGTCCCTCCATCAGAGGGGAGTGTTGACATTCCCTGTGACCCTCCATGAGAGGGGAGTGTCGACATTCCCTGTGTTCTCTGTCAGAGGGGAGTGTCCACATTCCCTGTGTCCCTGCGTCAGAGGGGTGTCCACATTCCCCGTGTCCCTCCGTCAGAGGGGAGTATCCACATTCCCCGTGTCCCTCCATCAGAGGGGAGTGTCGACATTCCTGTGACCCGCCATGAGAGGGGAGTGTCGACATTCCCTGTGTTCTCTGTCAGAGGGGAGTGTCCACATTCCCTGTGTCCCTGCGTCAGAGGGGTGTCCACATTCCCCGTGTCCCTCCGTCAGAGGGAAGTATCCACATTCCCCGTGTCCCTCCATCAGAGGGGAGTGTCGACATTCCCTGTGACCCGCCATGAGAGGGGAGTGTCGACATTCCCTGTGTTCTCCGTCAGAGGGGAGTGTCGACATTCCCTGTGTCCCTCCGTCAGAGGGATGTCGACATTCCCTGTGTCCCTCCGTCAGAGGAGTGTCCACATTCCTCGTGTCCCTCCGTGAGAGGAGAGTGTCGACATTCCCTGTGTTCCTCCGTCAGAGGAGTGTCCACATTCCCCGTGACCCTCCGTCAGAGGGGAGTGCCCACTTTCCCCGTGTCCCTCCGTCAGAGGACTGTCCACATTCCCCGTGTCCCTCCATCAGAGGAGTGTCCACATTCCCCGTGTCCCTCCGTCAGAGGAATGTCGAAACTCCCTGGGTCCCTCCGTCAGAGGACTGTCCACATTCCCCGTGTCCCTCCATCAGAGGAGTGTCCACATTCCCCGTGACCCTCCGTCAGAGGGGAGTGCCCACTTTCCCCGTGTCCCTCCGTCAGAGGATTGCCCACATTCCCGGTGTCCCTCCGTCAGATTGGGGTGCTGACATTCCCCGTGTCCCTCCATCAGAGGGGAGTGTCAACATTCCCTGTGTCCCTCCGTCAGAGGAGTGTCCACATTCCCTGTGTCCCTCCGTCAGTGTAGAATCCACATTCCCGTGTCCCTCCATCAGAGGGAGTGTCCACTTTCCCTGTGTCCCTCCGCCAGACGAGTGTCCACATTCCTCGTGTCCCTCAGTCAGAGGAGAGTGTCGACATTTCCTGTGTCCCTCCGTCAGAGGAGTGTCCACATTCCCCGTGACCCTCCGTCAGAGGGGAGTGTCCACATTCCCCGTGTCCCTCCATCAGAGGGGAGTGTCGACATTCCCTGTGACCCTCCATGAGAGGGGAGTGTCGACAATCCCCGTGTTCTCTGTCAGAGGGGAGTGTCCACATTCCCTGTGTCCCTGCGTCAGAGGGGTGTCCACATTCCCCGTGTCCCTCCGTCAGAGGGGAGTATCCACATTCCCCGTGTCCCTCCATCAGAGGGGAGTGTCGACATTCCCTGTGACCCTCCATCAGAGGGGTGTCCACATTCTCTGTGACCCTCCATCAGAGGGGATTGTCCATATTCCCTGTGTCCCTCCGTCAGAGGGGAGTGTCGACATTCCCTGTGTCCCTGCGTCAGAGGAGTGTCCACATTCCCCGTGTCCCTCCGTCAGAGGGGAGTGTCCATATTCCCTGTGTCCCTCTGTCAGAGGGGAGTGTCGACATTTCCCTTGTCCCTCCGTCAGAGGGATGTCGACATTCTCTGTTCCTGCGTCAGAGAAGTGTCCACATTCCCCGTGTCCCTCCGTCAGCGGGGAGTGTCCATATTCCCTGTGTCCCTCTGTCAGAAGAGTGTCCACATTCCCTGTGTCCCTCCGTCAGAGGGGGGTGTCGACATTCGCTGTGTCCATCCATCAGAGGAGTGTCCACATTCCCTGTGTCCCTCCGTCAGAGTAGAGTCCACATTCCCCTTGTCCCTCCGTCAGAGGGGAGTATCCACATTCCCCGTGTCCCTCCATCAGAGGGGAGTGTCGACAGTCCCTGTGACCCTCCATGAGAGGGGAGTGTCGACATTCCCTGTGTTCTCTGTCAGAGGGGAGTGTCCACATTCCCTGTGTCCCTGTGTCAGAGGGGTGTCCATATTCCCTGTGTCCCTCCGTCAGAGGGGAGTGTCGACATTTCCTGTGTCTCTGCGTCAGAGGAGTGTCCACATTCCCCGTGTCCCTCCGTCAGAGGGGAGGGTCCACATTCCCCGTGTCCCTCCGTCAGAGGGGAGTGTGGACATTCCCCGTGTCCCTCCGTCAGAGGAATGTCCACATTCCCTGTGTCCCTCCGTTGGAGGGAAGTATAGACATTCCCTGTGTCCCTCCGTCAGAGTAGCGTCCACATTCCCCGTGTCCCTCTGTCAGAGGGGAGTGTCCACATTCCGTGTGTCCCTGCGTCAGAGGGCTGTCCACATTCCCCGTGTCCCTCCGTCAGAAGGGAATATCCACATTCCCTGTTTCCGTCCGTCAGAGGGGAGTGTCGACATTCCCTCTGTCCCTCCATCAGAGGGGTGTCCACATTCTCTGTGATCCTCCATCAGAGGGGAGTGTCCATATTCCCTGTGTCCCTCCGTCAGAGGGGAGTGTCGACATTTCCTGTGTCCCTCCGTCAGAGGGATGTGGACATTCCCTGTGTCCCTGCGTCAGAGGAGTATCCACATTCCCCGTGTCCATCGTCAGAGGGGAGTGTCAAAATTCCCTGTATCCGTCCGTCAGAGAGAAGTGTCCACATTCCCTGTGTCCCTCCGTCAAGGGGCGTGTCCATATTCCCGTGTTCCTCCGTCAGGGGAGTATCCACATTCCCCGTGTCCCTCCGTCAGATGGGGGTGCTGACATTCCCTGTGTCCCTCCATCAGAGGGGAGTGTCAACAATCCCTGTGTCCCTCCGTCAGATGAGTGTCCACATTCTCTATGTCCCTCCGTCAGTGTAGAATCCACATTCCCGTGTCCCTCCATCAGAGGGGAGTGTCCACTTTCCCTGTGTCCCTCCGTCAGACGAGTGTCCACATTCCCCGTGTCCCTCCGTCAGAGGAGTGTCGACATTCCCTGTGTCCCTCCGTCAGAGGGGAGAGTCCACATTCCCCGTGTCCCTCCGTCAGAGGGGAGTGTCGACATTCCCCGTGTCCCTCCGTCAGAGGAGTGTCAACATTCCCTGTGTCCCTCCGTCAGAGGAGTGCCCACATTCCCTATGTCCCTCCGTCAGTGTAGAATCCACATTCCCGTGTCCCTCCGTCAGACGAGTGTCCACATTCCCCGTGTCCCTCCGTCAGAGGGGAGTGTCGACATTCCCCGTGTCCCTCCGTCAGAGGAGTGTCCACATTCCCTGTGTCCCTCCGTCAGAAAATGTCGACATTCCCTGTATCCCTCCGTCAGAGTAGCGTCCACGTTCCCCGTATCCCTCTGTCAGAGGGGAGTGTCCACTTTCCCTGTGTCCCTGCGTCAGAGGGTTGCCCACATTCCCCGTGCCCTTCGTCAGAGGGGAAAATTCACATTCCCTGTGTCCCTCCGTCAGAGGGGAGTGTCGACATTCCCTCTCTCCCTCCATCAGAGGGGTGTCCACATTCTCTGTGACCCTCCATCAGAGGGGAGTGTCCATATTCCCTGTGTCCCTCCGTCAGAGGGGAGTGTCGACATTTCCTGTGTCCCTCCGTCAGAGGGATGTCGACATTCCCTGTGTCCCTGCGTCAGAGGAGTGTCCACATTCCCCGTGTCCCTCCGTCAGAGGGGAGGGTCCACATTCCCCGTGTCCCTCCGTCAGAGGGGAGTGTCGACATTCCCCGTGTCCCTCCGTCAGAGGAATGTCCACATTCCCTGTGTCCCTCCGTCGGAGGGAAGTATCGACATTCCCTGTGTCCATCCATCAGAGTAGCGTCCACATTCCCCGTGTCCCTCTGTCAGAGGGGAGTGTCCACAGTCCCTGTGTCCCTGCGTCAGAGGGTTGTCCACATTCCCCGTGTCCCTCCGTCAGGGGGAATATCCACATTCCCTGTTTCCCTTCGTCAGAGGGGAGTGTCGACATTACCTCTGTCCCTCCATCAGAGGTGTGTCCACATTCTCTGTGACCCTCCATTAGAGGGGAGTGTCCATATTCCCGGTGTCCCTCCGTCAGAGGGGAGTGTCGACATTTCCTGTGTCCCTCCGTCAGAGGGATGTGGACATTCCCTGTGTCACTGCGTCAGAGGAGTGTCCACATTCCCCGTGTTCCTCCGTCAGAGGGGAGTGTCAAAATTCCCTGTGTCCCTCCGTCAGAGGAGTGTCCACATTCCCTGTGACCCTCCATCAGAGGGGAGTGTCCACATTCCCCGTGTCCTTCCGTCAGAGGGGCGTGTCCAAATTCCCTGTGTCCCTCCGTCAGAAAATGTCGACATTCCCTGTATCCCTCCGTCAGAGTGTCCACATTCCCCGTGTCCCTCCGTCAGAGGAGAGTGTCGACATTTCCTGTGTCCCTCCGTCAGAGGAGTGTCCACATTCCCCGTGTCCCTCCGTCAGAGGAGAGTGTTGACATTCCCTTTGTCCCTCCGTGAGAGGATTGTCTACATTCCCCATGTCCCTCCATGAGAGGAGTGTCCACATTCCCTGTGTCCCTCCGTCAGAGGGGAGTGCCGACATTCCCTGTGTCCCTCCGTCAAGGGGCGTGTCCACATTCCCCGTGTTCCTCCGTCAGAGGAGTGTCCACATTCCCCGTGTCTCTCCGTCAGATGGGGGTGCTGACATTCCCCGTGTCCCTCCGTCAGAGGGGAGTGTCAACATTCCCTGTGTCCCTCCGTCAGAGGAGTGTCCACATTCCCTATGTCCCTCCGTCAGTGTAGAATCCACATTCCCGTGTCCCTCCATGAGAGGGGAGTGTCCACTTTCCCTGTGTCCCTCCGTCAGACGAGTGTCCACATTCCCCGTGTCCCTCCGTCAGAGGAGTGCCCACATTCCCTGTGTCCCTCCGTCGGAGGGAAGTATCGACATTCCCTGAGTCTCTCCGTCAGAGTAGCGTCCGCGTTCCCCGTGTCCCTCTGTCAGAGGGGAGTGTCCACATTCCCTGTGTCTCTGCGTCAGAGGGTTGTCCACATTCCCCGTGTCCCTCCGTCAGAGGGGAATATCCACATTCCCTGTTTCCCTCCGTCACAGGGGAGTGTCGACATTCCCTCTGTCCCTCCATCAGAGGTGTGTCCACATTCTCTGTGACCCTCCATCAGAGGGAGTGTCCATATTCCCTGTGTCCCTCCGTCAGAGGGGAGTGTCGACATTTCCTGTGTCCCTCCGTCAGAGGGATGTGGACATTCCCTGTGTCCCTTCGTCAGAGGAGTGTCCACATTCCCCGTGTCCCTCCGTCAGAGGGTAGTGTCAAAATTCCCTGTGTCCCTCCGTCAGAGGAGTGTCCACATTCCCTGTGACCTTCCATCAGAGGGGAGTGTCCACATTCCCCGTGTCCATCCATCAGAGGGGCGTGTCCAAATTCCCTGTGCCCCTCTGTCAGAAAATGTCGACATTCCCTGTATCCCTCCGTCAGAGGAGTGTCCACATTCCCCGTGTCCCTCCGTCAGAGGAGAGTGTCGATATTTCCTGTGTCCCTCCGTCAGAGGAGTGTCCACATTCCCCGTGTCCCTCCGTCAGAGGAGAGTGTCGATATTTCCTGTGTCCCTCCGTCAGAGGAGTGTACACATTCCCCGTGTCCCTCCGTCAGAGGAGAGTGTTCACATTCCCTTTGTCCCTCCGTGAGAGGATTGTCTACATTCCCCGTGTCCCTCCATCAGAGGAGTGTCCACATTCCCTGTGTCCCTCCGTCAGAGGGGAGTGCCGACATTCCCTGTGTCCCTCCGTCAAGGGGCGTGTCCACATTCCCCGTGTTCCTCCGTCAGAGGAGTGTCCACATTCCCCGTGTCTCTCCGTCAGATGGGGTGCTGACATTCCCATGTCCCTCCGTCAGAGGGGAGTGTCAACATTCCCTATGTCCCTCCGTCAGTGTAGAATCCACATTCCCGTGTCCCTCCATCAGAGGGGAGTGTCCACTTTCCCTGTGTCCCTCCGTCAGACGAGTGTCCACATTCCCCGTGTCCCTCCGTCAGAGGGGAGTGTCGACATTCCCCGTGTCCCTCCGTCAGAGGAGTGTCCACATTCCCTGTGTCCCTCCGTCGGAGGGAAGTATCGACATTCCCTGTGTCCCTCTGTCAGAGTAGCGTCCACGTTCCCCGTATCCCTCTGTCAGAGGGGAGTGTCCACATTCCCTGTGTCCCTGCGTCAGAGGGTTGTCCACATTCCCTGTGCCCTTCGTCAGAGGGGAATATCCACATTCCCTGTGTCCCTCCGTCAGAGGGGAGTGTTGACATTCCCTCTGTCCCTCCATCAGAGGGGTGTCCACATTCTCTGTGACCCTCCATCAGCGGGGTCTGTCCATATTCCCTGTGTCCCTCCGTCAGAGGAGAGTGTCGACATTCCCTGTGTTCCTCCGTCAGAGGAGTGTCCACATTCCCCGTGACCCTCCGTCAGAGGGGAGTGCCCACTTTCCCCGTGTCCCTCCGTCAGAGGACTGTCCACATTCCCTGTGTCCCTCCATCAGAGGAGTGTCCACATTCCCCGTGTCCCTCCGTCAGAGGAATGTCGACACTCCCTGGGTCCCTCCGTCAGAGGAGTGTCCACATTCCCCGTGTCCCTCCATCAGAGGAGAGTGTTGACATTCCCTGTGTCCCTCCGTGAGAGGATTGTCTACATTCCCCGTGTACCTCCATCAGAGGAGTGTCCACATTCCCTGTGTCCCTCCGTCAGAGGGGAGTGCCGACATTCCCTGTGTCCCTCTGTCAAGGGGCGTGTCCACATTCCCCTTGTTCCTCCTTCAGATGAGTGTCCACATTCCCCGTGTCGCTCCGTCAGATGGGGGTGCTGACATTCCCGGTGTCCCTCCGTCAGAGGGGAGTGTCAACATTCCCTGTGTCCCTCCGTCAGAGGAGTGTCCTCATTCCTGTGTCCCTCCGTCAGAGGGGAGTGTCGACATTCCCCGTGTCCCTCCGTCAGAGGAGTGTCCACATTCCCTGTGTCCCTCCGTTGGAGGGAAGTATCGACATTCCCTGTGTCCCTCCGTCAGAGTAGCGTCCACATTCCCCGTGTCCCTCTGTCAGAGGGGAGTGCCCATATTCCCTGTGTCCCTCCATCAGAGGGGAGTGTTGACATTTCCTCTGTCCCTCCGTCAGAGGCATGTGGACATTCCTGTGTCTCTGCGTCAGAGGAGTGTCCTCATTCCCCGTGTCCCTCCGTCAGAGGAGAGTGTTGACATTCCCTGTGTCCCTCCTTCAGAGGAGTGTCCACATTCCCCGTGACCCTCCGTCAGAGGGGAGTGTCCACATTCCCCGTGTCCCTCCGTCAGAGGAGAGTGTTGACATTCCCTGTGTCCCTCCGTGAGAGGATTGTCTACATTCCCCGTGTCCCTCCATCAGAGGAGTGTCCATATTCCCTGTGTCCCTCCGTCAGAGGGGAGTGCCGATATTCCCTGTGTCCCTCCGTCAGAGTAGTGTCCACATTCCCCGTGTCCCTCCGTCAGAGGGGAGTGTCCACATTCCCTGTATCCCTCCGTCAGAGGGGTGTCCATATTCCCCGTGTCCCTTCGTCAGAGGGGAGTTCCACATTCCCCGTGTCCCTCCGTCAGAGGAGTGTTCACATTCCCTGTGTCCCTCCGTCGGAGGGAAGTATCGACATTCCCTGTGTCCCTCCGTCAGAGTAGCGTCCACATTCCCCGTGTCCCTCTGTCAGAGGGGAGTGTCCACATTCCGTGTGTCCCTGCGTCAGAGGGTTGTCCACATTCCCCGTGTCCCTCCGTCAGAGGGGAATATCCACATTCCCTGTGTCCGTCCGTCAGAGGGGAGTGTCGACATTCCCTCTGTCCCTCCATCAGAGGGGTGTCCACATTCTCTGTGATCCTCCATCAGAGGGGAGTGTCCATATTCCCTGTGTCCCTCCGTCAGAGGGGAGTGTCGACATTTCCTGTGTCCCTCCGTCAGAGGGATGTGGACATTCCCTGTGTCCCTGCGTCAGAGGAGTATCCACATTCCCCGTGTCCCTCCGTCAGAGGGGAGTGTCAAAATTCCCTGTGTCCGTCCGTCAGAGAGGAGTGTCCACATTCCCCGTGTCCCTCCGTCAGAGGGGAGTGCCTACATTCCCTGTGTCCCTCCGTCAAGGGGCGTGTCCATATTCCCCGTGTTCCTCCGTCAGGGGAGTGTCCACATTCCCCATGGCCCTCCGTCAGATGGGGGTGCTGACATTCCTGTGTCCCTCCATCAGAGGGGAGTGTCAACAATCCCTGTGTCCCTCCATCAGATGAGTGTCCACATTCTCTATGTCCCTCCGTCAGTGTAGAATCCACATTCCCGTGTCCCTCCATCAGAGGAGTGTCCACATTCCCTGTGTCCCTCCGTCAGAGGGGAGTGCCGTCATTCCCTGTGTCCCTCCGTCAAGGGGCGTGTCCACATTCCCCGTGTTCCTCCGTCAGAGGAGTGTCCACATTCCCCGTGTCTCTCCGTCAGATCGGGGTGCTGACATTCCCCGTGTCCCTCCATCAGAGGGGAGTGTCAACACATTCCCTGTGTCCCTCCGTCAGAGGAGTGTCCACATTCCTATGTCCCTCCGTCAGTGTAGAATCCACATTCCCGTGTCCCTCCATCAGAGGAGTGTCCACATTCCCTGTGTCCCTCCGTCAGAGGGAGTGCCGACATTCCCTGTGTCCCTCCGTCAAGGGGCGTGTCCACATTCCCCGTGTTCCTCCGTCAGAGGAGTGTCCACATTCCCCGTGTCTCTCCGTCAGATCGGGGTGCTGACATTCCCCGTGTCCCTCCGTCAGAGGGGAGTGTCAACATTCCCTGTGTCCCTCCGTCAGAGGAGTGTCCACATTCCCTATGTCCCTCCGTCAGTGTAGAATCCACATTCCCGTGTCCCTCCATCAGAGGGGAGTGTCCACTTTCCCTGTGTCCCTCCGTCAGACAAGTGTCCACATTCCCCGTGTCCCACCGTTAGAGGGGAGTGTCGACATTCCCCGTGTCCCTCCGTCAGAGGAGTGTCCAAATTCCCTGTGTTCCTCCGTCGGAGGGAAGTATCGACATTCCCTGTGTCCCTCCGTCAGAGTAGCGCCAACATTCCTCGTGTACCTCTGTCAGAGGGGAGTGTCCACATTCCCTGTGTCCCTGCGTCAGAGGGCTGTCCACATTCCCCGTGCCCTTCGTCAGAGGGGAATATCCACATTCCCTGTGTCCCTCCGTCAGAGGGGAGTGTCGACATTCCCTCTTTCCCTCCATCAGAGGGGTGTCCACATTCTCTGTGACCCTCCATCAGAGGGGATTGTCCATATTCCCAGTGTCCCTCCGTCAGAGGGGAGTGTCGACATTCCCTGTGTCCCTGCGTCAGAGGAGTGTCCACATTCCCCGTGTCCCTCCGTCAGAGGGGAGTGTCCATATTCCCTGTGTCCCTCTGTCAGAGGGGAGTGTCGACATTCCCTGTGTCCCTGCGTCAGAGGAGTGTCCACATTCCCCGTGTCCCTCCGTCAGAGGGGAGTGTCCATATTCCCTGTGTCCCTCTGTCAGAAGAGTGTCCACATTCCCTGTGTCCCTCCGTCAGAGGGGGGTGTCGACATTCGCTGTGTCCATCCATCAGAGGAGTATCCACATTCCCTGTGTCCCTCCGTCAGAGTAGAGTCCACATTCCCCGTGTCCCTCTGTCAGAGGGGAGTGTCCACATTCCCTGTGTCCCTGCGTCAGAGGGGTGTCCACATTCCCCGTGTCCCTCCGTCAGAGGGGAGTATCCACATTCCCCGTGTCCCTCCATCAGAGGGGAGTGTCGACATTCCCTGTGACCCTCCATCAGAGGGGAGTGTCGACATTCCTGTGTTCTCCGTCAGAGGGGAGTGTCGACATTCCCTGTGTCCCTCCGTCAGAGGGATGTCGACATTCCCTGTGTCCCTCCGTCAGAGGAGTGTCCACATTCCCCGTGTCCCTCCGTGAGAGGAGACTGTCGACATTCCCTGTGTTCCTCCATCAGAGAAGTGTCCACATTCCCCGTGACCCTCCGTCAGAGGGGAGTGCCCACTTTCCCCGTGTCCCTCCGTCAGAGGACTGTCCACATTCCCTGTGTCCCTCCATCAGAGGAGTGTCCACATTCCCCGTGTCCCTCCGTCAGAGGAGATTGTCGACATTCCCTGTGTCCCTCCGTGAGAGGAGGGTCCACATTCCCTGTCTCCCACCGTCAGAGGGGAGTGTCGACATTTCCTCTGTCCGTCCGTCAGAGGGGACTGCCCACATTCCCTGTGTCCCTCCGTCAGAGGACTGTCCACATTCCCTGTGTCCCTCTATCCGAGGAGTGCCACATTCCCCGTGTCCCTCCGTCAGAGGGGAGTGTCCACATTCCCTGTGTCCCTCTGTCAGAGAAGTGTCCACATTCCCTGTGTCCCTCTGTCAGAGGAATGTCCACATTCCCTGTGTCCCTCCGTCAGAGGGGGGTGTCGACATTCCCTGTGTCCATCCATCAGAGCAGTGTCCACATTCCCTGTGTCCCTCCGTCAGAGTAGAGTCCACATTCCCCGTGTCCCTCCGTCAGAGGGGAGTATCCACATTCCCCGTGTCCCTCCATCAGGTGGGAGTGTCCACATTCCCTGTGACCCTCCGTCAGAGGGGAGTGCCCACTTTCCCCGCGTCCCTCCGTCAGAGGACTGTCCACATTCCCTGTGTCCCTCCATCAGAGGAGTGTCCACATTCCCTATGTCCCTCCGTCAGAGGAATGTCGACATTCCCTGGGTCCCTCCGTCGGAGGAGTGTCCAAATTCCCCGTGTCCCTCCGTTAGAGGAGAGTGTTGACATTCCCTGTGTCCCTCCGTGAGAGGATTGTCTACATTCCCCGTGTCCCTCCATCAGAGGAGTGTCCACATTCCCTGTGTCCCTCCGTCAGAGGGGAGTGCCGACATTCCCTGTGTCCCTCCGTCAAGGGGCGTGTCCACATTCCCCGTGTTCCTCCGTCAGAGTAGTGTCCACATTCCCCCTGTCTCTCCGTCAGATGGGGGTGCTCACATTCCCCGTGTCCCTCCGTCAGAGGGGGTGTCAACATTCCCTGTGTCGCTCCGTCAGAGGAGTGTCCACATTCCCTATGTCCCTCCGTCAGTGTAGAATCCACATTCCCGTGTCCCTCCATCAGAGGGGAGTGTCCACTTTCCCTGTATCCCTCCGTCAGACGAGTGTCCACATTCCCCGTGTCCCTCCGTCTGAGGGGAATATCCACATTCCCTGTGTCCCTCCGTCAGAGGGGAGTGTCGACATTCCCTCTGTCCCTCCATCAGAGGGGTATCCACATTCTCTGTGACCCTCCATCAGAGGGGATTGTCCATATTCCCTGTGTCCCTCCGTCAGAGGGGAGTGTCGACATTTCCTGTGTCCCTCCGTCAGAGGGATGTGGACATTCCCTGTGTCCCTGCGTCAGAGGAGTGTCCACATTCCCCGTGGCCCTCCGTGAGAGGGGAGTGTCCATATTCCCTGTGTCCCTCTGTCAGAGGGGAGTGTCGACATTTCCTGTGTCCCTCCGTCAGAGGGATGTGGACATTCCCTGTGTCCCTGCGTTAGAGGGGTGACACATTCCCCGTGTCCCTCCGTCAGAGGGGAGTGTCCACATTCCCCATGTCCCTCCGTCGGAGGGGAGTGTCGACATTCCCTCTGTCCCTCCATCAGAGGGGTGTCCACATTCTCTGTGACCCTCCATCAGAGGGGATTGTCCATATTCCCTGTGTCCCTCCGTCAGAGGGAAGTGGACATTCCCTGTGTCCCTGCGTCAGAGGAGTGTCCACATTCCCCGTGTCCCTCCGTCAGAGGGGAGGGTCCACATTCCCCGTGACCCTCCGTCAGAGGGGAGTGTCGACATTCCCCGTGTCCCTCCGTCAGAGGAATGTCCACATTCCCTGTGTCCCTCCGTCGGAGGGAGGTATCGACATTCCCTGTGTCCCTCCATCAGATTAGCGTCCACATTCCCCGTGTCCCTCTGTCAGAGGGGAGTGTCCACAGTCGCTGTGTCCCTCCGTCACAGGGGAGTGTCGACATTCCCTCTGTCCCTCCATCAGAGGTGTGTCCACATTCTCTGTGACCCTCCATTAGAGGGGAGTATCCATATTCCCTGTGTCCCTCCGTCAGAGGGGAGTGTCGACATTTCCTGTGACCCTCCGTCAGAGGGATGTGGACATTCTCTGTGTCCCTGCGTCAGAGGAGTGTCCACATTCCCCGTGTCCCTCCGTCAGAGGGGAGTGTCAAATTTCCCTGTGTTCCTCCGTCAGAGGAGTGTCCACATTCCTTGTGACCCTCCATCAGAGGGGAGGGTCCACATTCCCCGTGTCCTTCCGTCAGAGGGGCGTGTCCAAATTCCCTGTGTCCCTCCGTCAGAAAATGTCGACATTCCCTGTATCCCTCCGTCAGAGGAGTGTCCACATTCCCCGTGTACCTCTGTCAGAGGGGAGTGTCCACATTCCCTGTGTCCCTGCGTCAGAGGGTTGTCCACATTCCCCGTGCCCTTCGTCAGAGGGGAATATCCACATTCCCTGTGTCCCTCCGTCAGAGGGGAGTGTCGACATTCCCTCTTTCCCTCCATCAGAGGGGTGTCCACATTCTCTGTGACCATCCATCAGAGGGGATTGTCCATATTCCCTGTGTCCCTCTGTCAGAGGGGAGTGTCGACATTCCCTGTGTCCCTGCGTCAGAGGAGTGTCCACATTCCCCGTGTCCCTCCGTCAGAGGGGAGTGTCCATATTCCCTGTGTCCCTCTGTCAGAAGAGTGTCCACATTCCCTGTGTCCCTCCGTCAGAGGGGGGTGTCGACATTCGCTGTGTCCATCCATCAGAGGAGTGTCCACATTCTTTGTGTCCCTCCGTCAGAGTAGAGTCCACATTCCCCGTGTCCCTCTGTCAGAGGGGAGTGTCCACATTCCCTGTGTCCCTGCGTCAGAGGGGTGTCCACATTCCCCGTGTCCCTCCGTCAGAGGGGAGTATCCACATTCCCCGTGTCCCTCCATCAGAGGGGAGTGTCGACATTCCCTGTGACCCTCCATCAGAGGGGAGTGTCGACATTCCCTGTGTTCTCCGTCAGAGGGGAGTGTCGACATTCCCTGTGTCCCTCCGTCAGAGGGATGTCGACATTCCCTGTGTCCCTCCGTCAGAGGAGTGTCCACATTCCCCGTGTCCCTCCGTGAGAGGAGACTGTCGACATTCCCTGTGTTCCTCAGTCAGAGGAGTGTCCACATTCCCCGTGACCCTCCGTCAGAGGGGAGTGCCCACTTTCCCCGTGTCCCTCCGTCAGAGGACTGTCCACATTCCCTGTGTCCCTCCATCAGAGGAGTGTCCACATTCCCCGTGTCCCTCCGTCAGAGGAGATTGTCGACATTCCCTGTGTCCCTCCGTGAGAGGAGGGTCCACATTCCCTGTCTCCCTCCGTCAGAGGGGAGTGTCGACATTTCCTCTGTCTGTCCGTCAGAGGGGAGTGCCCACATTCCCTGTGTCCCTCCGTCAGAGGACTGTCCACATTCCCTGTGTCCCTCTATCAGAGGAGTGCCACATTCCCCGTGTCCCTCCGTCAGAAGGGAGTGTCCACATTCCCTGTGTCCCTCTGTCAGAGGAGTGTCCACATTCCCTGTGTCCCTCTGTCAGAGGAATGTCCACATTCCCTGTGTCCCTCCGTCAGAGGGGAGTATCCACATTCCCCGTGTCCCTCCATCAGGTGGGAGTGTCCACATTCCCTGTGACCCTCCGTCAGAGGGGAGTGCCCACTTTCCCCGCGTCCCTCCGTCAGAGGACTGTCCACATTCCCTGTGTCCCTCCATCAGAGGAGTGTCCACATTCCCTATGTCCCTCCGTCAGAGGAATGTCGACATTCCCTGGGTCCCTCCGTCGGAGTAGAGTCCACATTCCCCGTGTCCCTCTGTCAGAGGGGAGTGTCCACATTCCCTGTGTCCCTGCGTCAGAGGGGTGTCCACATTCCCCGTGTCCCTCCGTCAGAGGGGAGTATCCACATTCCCCGTGTCCCTCCATCAGAGGGGAGTGTCGACATTCCCTGTGACCCTCCATCAGAGGGGAGTGTCGACATTCCCTGTGTTCTCCGTCAGAGGGGAGTGTCGACATTCCCTGTGTCCCTCCGTCAGAGGGATGTCGACATTCCCTGTGTCCCTCCGTCAGAGGAGTGTCCACGTTCCCCGTGTCCCTCCGTGAGAGGAGACTGTCGACATTCCCTGTGTTCCTCCGTCAGAGGAGTGTCCACATTCCCCGTGACCCTCCGTCAGAGGGGAGTGCCCACTTTCCCCGTGTCCCTCCGTCAGAGGACTGTCCACATTCCCTGTGTCCCTCCATCAGAGGAGTGTCCACATTCCCCGTGTCCCTCCGTCAGAGGAGATTGTCGACATTCCCTGTGTCCCTCCGTGAGAGGAGGGTCCACATTCCCTGTCTCCCTCCGTCAGAGGGGAGTGTCGACATTTCCTCTGTCTGTCCGTCAGAGGGGAGTGCCCACATTCCCTGTGTCCCTCCGTCAGAGGACTGTCCACATTCCCTGTGTCCCTCTATCAGAGGAGTGCCACATTCCCCGTGTCCCTCCGTCAGAAGGGAGTGTCCACATTCCCTGTGTCCCTCTGTCAGAGGAGTGTCCACATTCCCTGTGTCCCTCTGTCAGAGGAATGTTCACATTCCCTGTGTCCCTCCGTCAGAGGGGAGTATCCACATTCCCCGTGTCCCTCCATCAGGTGGGAGTGTCCACATTCCCTGTGACCCTCCGTCAGAGGGGAGTGCCCACTTTCCCCGCGTCCCTCCGTCAGAGGACTGTCCACATTCCCTGTGTCCCTCCATCAGAGGAGTCTCCACATTCCCTATGTCCCTCCGTCAGAGGAATGTCGACATTCCCTGGGTCCCTCCGTCGGAGGAGTGTCCACATTCCCCGTGTCCCTCCGTTAGAGGAGAGTGTTGACATTCCCTGTGTCCCTCCGTGAGAGGATTGTCTACATTCCCCGTGTCCCTCCATCAGAGGAGTGTCCACATTCCCTGTGTCCCTCCGTCAGAGGGGAGTGCCGACATTCCCTGTGTCCCTCCGTCAAGGGGCGTGTCCACATTCCCCGTGTTCCTCCGTCAGAGTAGTGTCCACATTCCCCCTGTCTCTCCGTCAGATGGGGGTGCTCACATTCCCCGTGTCCCTCCGTCAGAGGGGGTGTCAACATTCCCTGTGTCCCTCCGTCAGAGGAGTGTCCACATTCCCTATGTCCCTCCGTCAGTGTAGAATCCACATTCCCGTGTCCCTCCATCAGAGGGGAGTGTCCACTTTCCCTGTATCCCTCCGTCAGACGAGTGTCCACATTCCCCGTGTCCCTCCGTCGGAGGGGAATATCCACATTCCCTGTGTCCCTCCGTCAGAGGGGAGTGTCGACATTCCCTCTGTCCCTCCATCAGAGGGGTGTCCACATTCTCTGTGACCCTCCATCAGAGGGGATTGTCCAAATTCCCTGTGTCCCTCCGTCAGAGGGGAGTGTCGACATTTCCTGTGTCCCTCCGTCAGAGGGGTGTGGACATTCCCTGTGTCCCTGCGTCAGAGGAGTGTCCACATTCCCCGTGTCCCTCCGTGAGAGGGGAGTATCCATATTCCCTGTGTCCCTCTGTCAGAGGGGAGTGTCGACATTTCCTGTGTCCCTCCGTCAGAGGGATGTGGACATTCCCTGTGTCCCTGCGTTAGAGGGGTGACACATTCCCCGTGTCCCTCCGTCAGAGGGGAGTGTCCACATTCCCCGTGTCCCTCCGTCGGAGGGGAGTGTCGACATTTCCTGTGTCCCTCCGTCAGAGGAGAGTGCCCACATTCCCCGTGTCCCTCCATCAGTGGACTGCCCACATTTCCTGTGTCCCTCTATCAGAGGAGTGCCACATTCCCCGTGTCCCTCCGACAGAGGGGAGTGTCCACATTCCCTGTGTCACTCTGTCAGAAGAGTGTCCACATTCCCTGTGTCCCTCCGTCAGAGGGGGGTGTCAACATTCGCTGCGTCAATCCATCAGAGGAGTGTCCACATTCCCCGTGTCCCTCCGTGAGAGGGGAGTGTCCATATTCCCTGTGTCCCTCTGTCAGAGGGGAGTGTCGACATTTCCTGTGTCCCTCCGTCAGAGGGATGTGGACATTTCCTGTGTCCCTGCGTCAGAGGGGTGACACATTCCCCGTGTCCCTCTGTCAGAGGGGAGTGTCCACATTCCCTGTGTCCCTGCGTCAGAGGGGTGTCCACATTCCCCGTGTCCCTCCGTCAGAGGGGAGTGTCGACATTCCCTGGGACCCTCCATCAGAGGGGAGTGTCGACATTCCCTGTGTCCCTCCATCAGAGGGGAGTGTCGACATTCCCTGTGTCCCTCCATCAGAGGGGAGTGTCGACATTCCCTGTGTCCCTCCGTCAGAGGGGAGTGTCGACATTCCCTGTGTCCCTCCGTCAGAGGGATGTCGACATTCCCTGTGTCCCTCCGTCTGAGGAGTGTCCACATTCCCCGTGTCCCTCCGTGAGAGGAGAGTGTCGACATTCCCTGTGTTCCTCCGTCAGAGGAGTGTCCACATTCCCCGTGACCCTCCGTCAGAGGGGAGTGCCCACTTTCCCCGTGTCCCTCCATCAGAGGACTGTCCACATACCCTGTGTCCCTCCATCAGAGGAGTGTCCACATTCCCTGTATCCCTCTGTCAGAGGGGAGTGCCGACATTCCCTGTGTCCCTCCGTCAAGGGGCATGTCCACATTGCCCGTGTCCCTCCATCAGATGGGGGTGCTGACATTCCCCGTGTCCCTCCATCAGAGGGGAGTGTCAACATTCCCTGTGTCTCTCTCCGTCAGAGGAGTGTCCACATTCCCTGTGTCCCTCCGTCAGTGTAGAATCCACATTCCTGTGTCCCTCCATCAGAAGCGAGTGTCCACTTTCCCTGTGTCCCTCCGTCAGACGAGTGTCCACATTCCTCGTGTCCCTCAGTCAGAGGAGTGTCCACATTCCCCGTGTCCCTCCGTCAGAGGAGAGTATCGACATTCCCTGTGTCCCTCCGTCAGAGTAGCGTCCACATTCCCCGTGTCCCTCTGTCAGTGGGGAGTGTCCACATTCCCTGTGTCCCTGCGTCAGAGGGTTGTCCACATTCCCCGTGCCATTCGTCAGAGGGGAATATCCACATTCCCTGTGTCCCTCCGTCAGAGGGGAGAGTCGACATTCCCTCTGTCCCTCCATCAGAGGGGTGTCCACATTCTCTGTGACCCTCCATCAGAGGGGATTGTCCATATTCTCGGTGTCCCTCCGTCAGAGGGGTGTGTCGACATTTCCTGTGTCCCTCCGTCAGAGGGATGTGGACATTCCCTGTGTCCCTGCGTCAGAGGAGTGTCCACATTCCCCGTGTCCCTCCGTCAGAGGGAAGTGTCCATTTTCCCTGTGTCCCTCTGTCAGAGGGGAGTGTCGACATTCCCTGTGTCCCTGCATCAGAGGAGTGTCCACATACCCCGTGTCCCTCTGTCAGAGGGGAGTGTCCATATTCCCTGTGTCCCTCTGTCAGAGGGGAGTGTCGACATTTCCTGTGTCCCTCCGTCAGAGGGATGTCGACATTCCCTGTGTCCCTGCATCAGAGGGGTGTCCACATTCCCCGTGTCCCTCCATCAGAGGGGAGTATCCACATTCCCCGTGTCCCTCCATCAGAGGGGATTGTCGACATTCCCTGTGACCCTCCATCAGAGGGGATTGTCGACATTCCCTGTGTTCTCCGTCAGAGGGGAGTGTCGACATTCCCTGTGTCCCTCCGTCAGAGGGATGTCGACATTCCCTGTGTCCCTCCGTCAGAGGAGTGTCCACATTCCCCGTGTCCCTCCGTGAGAGGAGAGTGTCGACATTCCCTGTGTTCCTCCGTCAGAGGGGAGTGTCGACATTCCCTCTGTCCCTCCATCAGAGGGGTGTCCACATTCTCTGTGACCCTCCATCAGAGGGGATTGTCCATATTCCCTGTGTCCCTCCATCAGAGGGGAGTGTCGACATTTCCTGTGTCCCTCCGTCAGAGGGATGTGGACATTCCCTGTGTCCCTGCGTCAGAGGAGTGTCCACTTTCCCCGTGTCCCTCCGTCAGAGGGGAGGGTCCACATTCCCCGTGTCCCTCCGTCAGAGGGGAGTGTCGACATTCCCCGTGTCCGTCCGTCAGAGGAATGTCCACATTCCCTGTGTCCCTCCGTCGGAGGGAAGTATCGACATTCCCTGTGTCCCTCCATCAGAGTAGCGTCCACATTCCCCGTGTCCCTCTGTCAGAGGGGAGTGTCCACAGTCCCTGTGTCCCTGCGTCAGAGGGTTGTCCACATTCCCCGTGTCCCTCCGTCAGAGGGGAATATCCACATTCCCTGTTTCCCTCCGTCAGAGGGGAGTGTCGACATTCCCTCTGTCCCTCCATCAGAGGTGTGTCCACATTCTCTGTGACCCTCCATTAGAGGGGAGTGTCCATATTCCCTGTGTCCCTCCGTCAGAGGGGAGTGTCGACATTTCCTGTGACCCTCCGTCAGAGGGATGTGGACATTCACTGTGTCCCTGCGTCAGAGGAGTGTCCACATTCCCCGTGTCCCTCCATCAGAGGGGAGTGTCAAAATTCCCTGTGTCCCTCCGTCACAGGAGTGTCCACATTCCTTGTGACCCTCCATCAGAGGGGAGTGTCCACATTCCCCGTGTCCTTCCGTCAGAGGGGCGTGTCCAAATTCCCTGTGTCGCTCCGTCAGAAAATGTCGACATTCCCTGTATCCCTCCGTCAGAGGAGAGTGTCGACATTTCCAGTGTCCCTCCGTCAGAGGAGTGTCCACATTCCCTGTGTCCCTCCGTCAGAGGGGAGTGCCGACATTCCCTGTGTCCCTCCGTCAAGGGGCGTGTCCTCATTCCCCGTGTTCCTCCGTCAGAGGAGTGTCCACATTCCCGGTGTCTCTCCGTCAGATCGGGGTGCTGACATTCCCCGTGTCCCTCCGTCAGAGGGGAGTGTCAACATTCCTTGTGTCCCTCCGTCAGAGGAGTGTCCACATTCCCTATGTCCCTCCGTCAGTGTAGAATCCACATTCCCGTGTCCCTCCATCAGAGGGGAGTGTCCACTTTCCCTGTGTCCCTCCGTCAGACGAGTGTCCACATTCCCCGTGTCCCTCCGTCAGAGGGGAGTGTCGACATTCCCCGTGTCCCTCCGTCAGAGTAGCGTCCACATTCCCCGTGTACCTCTGTCAGAGGGGAGTGTCCACATTCCCTGTGTCCCTGCGTCAGAGGGTTGTCCACATTCCCCGTGCCCTTCGTCAGAGGGGAATATCCACATTCCCTGTGTCCCTCCGTCGGAGGGAAGTATCGACATTCCCTGTGTCCCTCCGTCAGAGTAGCGTCCACATTCCCCGTGTACCTCTGTCAGAGGGGAGTGTCCACATTCCCTGTGTCCCTGCGTCAGAGGGTTGTCCACATTCCCCGTGCCCTTCGTCAGAGGGGAATATCCACATTCCCTGTGTCCCTCCGTCAGAGGGGAGTGTCGACATTCCCTCTTTCCCTCCATCAGAGGGGTGTCCACATTCTCTGTGACCCTCCATCAGAGGGGATTGTCCATATTCCCTGTGTCCCACCGTCAGAGGGGAGTGTCGGCATTCCCTGTGTCCCTGCATCAGAGGAGTGTCCACATTCCCCGTGTTCCTCCTTCAGAGGGGAGTGTCCATATTCCCTGTGTCCCTCTGTCAGAGGGGAGTGTCGACATTCCCTGTGTCCCTGCGTCAGAGGAGTGTCCACATTCCCCGTGTCCCTCCGTCAGAGGGGAGTGTCCATATTCCCTGTGTCCCTCTGTCAGAAGAGTGTCCACATTCCCTGTGTCCCTCCGTCAGAGGGGGGTGTCGACATTCGCTGTGTCCATCCATCAGAGGAGTGTCCACATTCCCTGTGTCCCTCCGTCAGAGTAGAGTCCACATTCCCCGTGTCCCTCTGTCAGAGGGGAGTGTCCACATTCCCTGTGTCCCTGCGTCAGAGGGGTGTCCACATTCCCCGTGTCCCTCCGTCAGAGGGGAGTATCCACATTCCCCGTGTCCCTCCATCAGAGGGGTGTGTCGACATTCCCTGTGACCCTCCATCAGAGGGGAGAGTCGACATTCCCTGTGTTCTCCGTCAGAGGGGAGTGTCGACATTCCCTGTGTCCCTCCGTCAGAGGAGTGTCCACATTCCCCGTGTCCCTCCGTGAGAGGAGACTGTCGACATTCCCTGTGTTCCTCCATCAGAGGAGTGTCCACATTCCCCGTGACCCTCCGTCAGAGGGGAGTGCCCACTTTCCCCGTGTCCCTCCGTCAGAGGACTGTGCACATTCCCTGTGTCCCTCCATCAGAGGAGTGTCCACATTCCCCGTGTCCCTCCGTCAGATGAGATTGTCGACATTCCCTGTGTCCCTCCGTGAGAGGAGGGTCCACATTCCCTGTCTCCCTCCGTCAGAGGGGAGTGTCGACATTTCCTCTGTCCGTCCGTCAGAGGGGAGTGCCCGCATTCCCTGTGTCCCTCCGTCAGAGGGGAGTGTCCATATTCCCTGTGTCCCTCTGTCAGAAGAGTGTCCACATTCCCTGTGTCCCTCCGTCAGA
Source organism: Mobula birostris (assembly GCF_030028105.1). Classification (NCBI taxonomy): domain Eukaryota; kingdom Metazoa; phylum Chordata; class Chondrichthyes; order Myliobatiformes; family Myliobatidae; genus Mobula; species Mobula birostris. Next base: position 43,267 of record NW_027274931.1, read on the forward strand.
GGGGGGTGTCGACATTCGCTGTGTCCATCCATCAGAGGAGTGTCCACATTCCCTGTGTCCCTCCGTCAGAGTAGAGTCCACATTCCCCGTGTCCCTCTGTCAGAGGGGAGTGTCCACATTCCCTGTGTCCCTGCGTCAGAGGGGTGTCCACATTCCCCGTGTCCCTCCGTCAGAGGGGAGTATCCACATTCCCCGTGTCCCTCCATCAGAGGGGTGTGTCGACATTCCCTGTGACCCTCCATCAGAGGGGAGAGTCGACATTCCCTGTGTTCTCCGTCAGAGGGGAGTGTCGACATTCCCTGTGTCCCTCCGTCAGAGGGATGTCGACATTCCCTGTGTCCCTCCATCAGAGGAGTGTCCACATACCCTGTGTCCCTCCATCAGAGGACTGTCCACATACCCTGTCTCCCTCCATCAGAGGAGTGTCCACATTCCCTGTGTCCCTCTGTCAGAGGGGAGTGCCGACATTCCCTGTGTCCCTCCGTCAAGGGGCATGTCCACATTGCCCGTGTCCCTCCGTCAGATGGGGGTGCTGACATTCCCCGTGTCCCTCCATCAGAGGGGAGTGTCAACATTCCCTGTGTCTCTCTCCGTCAGAGGAGTGTCCACATTCCCTGTGTCCCTCCGTCAGTGTAGAATCCACATTCCCGTGTCCCTCCATCAGAAGCGAGTGTCCACTTTCCCTGTGTCCCTCCGTCAGACGAGTGTCCACATTCCTCGTGTCCCTCAGTCAGAGGAGTGTCCACATTCCCCGTGTCCCTCCGTCAGAGGAGAGTATCGACATTCCCTGTGTCCCTCCGTCAGAGTAGCGTCCACATTCCCCGTGTCCCTCTGTCAGTGGGGAGTGTCGACATTCCCCGTGTCCCTCCGTAAGAGGAGTGTCCAAATTCCCTGTGTCCCTCCGTCGGAGGGAAGTATCGACATTCCCTGTGTCCCTCCGTCAGAGTAGCGTCCACATTCCCCGTGTACCTCTGTCAGAGGGGAGTGTCCACATTCCCTGTGTCCCTGCGTCAGAGGGTTGTCCACATTCCCCGTGCCCTTCGTCAGAGGGGAATATCCACATTCCCTGTGTCCCTCCGTCGGAGGGAAGTATCGACATTCCCTGTGTCCCTCCGTCAGAGTAGCGTCCACATTCCCCGTGTACCTCTGTCAGAGGGGAGTGTCCACATTCCCTGTGTCCCTGCGTCAGAGGGTTGTCCACATTCCCCGTGCCCTTCGTCAGAGGGGAATATCCACATTCCCTGTGTCCCTCCGTCAGAGGGGAGTGTCGACATTCCCTCTTTCCCTCCATCAGAGGGGTGTCCACAATCTCTGTGACCCTCCATCAGAGGGGATTGTCCATATTCCCTGTGTCCCACCGTCAGAGGGGAGTGTCGGCATTCCCTGTGTCCCTGCGTCAGAGGAGTGTCCACATTCCCCGTGTTCCTCCTTCAGAGGGGAGTGTCCATATTCCCTGTGTCCCTCTGTCAGAGGGGAGTGTCGACATTCCCTGTGTCCCTGCGTCAGAGGAGTGTCCACATTCCCCGTGTCCCTCCGTCAGAGGGGAGTGTCCATATTCCCTGTGTCCCTCTGTCAGAAGAGTGTCCACATTCCCTGTGTCCCTCCGTCAGAGGGGGGTGTCGACATTCGCTGTGTCCATCCATCAGAGGAGTGTCCACATTCCCTGTGTCCCTCCGTCAGAGTAGAGTCCACATTCCCCGTGTCCCTCTGTCAGAGGGGAGTGTCCACATTCCCTGTGTCCCTGCGTCAGAGGGGTGTCCACATTCCCCGTGTCCCTCCGTCAGAGGGGAGTATCCACATTCCCCGTGTCCCTCCATCAGAGGGGTGTGTCGACATTCCCTGTGACCCTCCATCAGAGGGGAGAGTCGACATTCCCTGTGTTCTCCGTCAGAGGGGAGTGTCGACATTCCCTGTGTCCCTCCGTCAGAGGAGTGTCCACATTCCCCGTGTCCCTCCGTGAGAGGAGACTGTCGACATTCCCTGTGTTCCTCCATCAGAGGAGTGTCCACATTCCCCGTGACCCTCCGTCAGAGGGGAGTGCCCACTTTCCCCGTGTCCCTCCGTCAGAGGACTGTGCACATTCCCTGTGTCCCTCCATCAGAGGAGTGTCCACATTCCCCGTGTCCCTCCGTCAGATGAGATTGTCGACATTCCCTGTGTCCCTCCGTGAGAGGAGGGTCCACATTCCCTGTCTCCCTCCGTCAGAGGGGAGTGTCGACATTTCCTCTGTCCGTCCGTCAGAGGGGAGTGCCCGCATTCCCTGTGTCCCTCCGTCAGAGGGGAGTGTCCATATTCCCTGTGTCCCTCTGTCAGAAGAGTGTCCACATTCCCTGTGTCCCTCCGTCAGAGGGGGGTGTCGACATTCGCTGTGTCCATCCATCAGAGGAGTGTCCACATTCCCTGTGTCCCTCCGTCAGAGTAGAGTCCACATTCCCCGTGTCCCTCTGTCAGAGGGGAGTGTCCACATTCCCTGTGTCCCTGCGTCAGAGGGGTGTCCACATTCCCCGTGTCCCTCCGTCAGAGGGGAGTATCCACATTCCCCGTGTCCCTCCATCAGAGGGGTGTGTCGACATTCCCTGTGACCCTCCATCAGAGGGGAGAGTCGACATTCCCTGTGTTCTCCGTCAGAGGGGAGTGTCGACATTCCCTGTGTCCCTCCGTCAGAGGGATGTCGACATTCCCTGTGTCCCTCCATCAGAGGAGTGTCCACATACCCTGTGTCCCTCCATCAGAGGACTGTCCACATACCCTGTCTCCCTCCATCAGAGGAGTGTCCACATTCCCTGTGTCCCTCTGTCAGAGGGGAGTGCCGACATTCCCTGTGTCCCTCCGTCAAGGGGCATGTCCACATTGCCCGTGTCCCTCCGTCAGATGGGGGTGCTGACATTCCCCGTGTCCCTCCATCAGAGGGGAGTGTCAACATTCCCTGTGTCTCTCTCCGTCAGAGGAGTGTCCACATTCCCTGTGTCCCTCCGTCAGTGTAGAATCCACATTCCCGTGTCCCTCCATCAGAAGCGAGTGTCCACTTTCCCTGTGTCCCTCCGTCAGACGAGTGTCCACATTCCTCGTGTCCCTCAGTCAGAGGAGTGTCCACATTCCCCGTGTCCCTCCGTCAGAGGAGAGTATCGACATTCCCTGTGTCCCTCCGTCAGAGTAGCGTCCACATTCCCCGTGTCCCTCTGTCAGTGGGGAGTGTCGACATTCCCCGTGTCCCTCCGTAAGAGGAGTGTCCAAATTCCCTGTGTCCCTCCGTCGGAGGGAAGTATCGACATTCCCTGTGTCCCTCCGTCAGAGTAGCGTCCACATTCCCCGTGTACCTCTGTCAGAGGGGAGTGTCCACATTCCCTGTGTCCCTGCGTCAGAGGGTTGTCCACATTCCCCGTGCCCTTTGTCAGAGGGGAATATCCACATTCCCTGTGTCCCTCCGTCAGAGGGGAGTGTCGACATTCCCTCTTTCCCTCCATCAGAGGGGTGTCCACATTCTCTGTGACCCTCCATCAGAGGGGATTGTCCATATTCCCTGTGTTCCACCGTCAGAGGGGAGTGTCGACATTCCCTGTGTCCCTGCGTCAGAGGAGTGTCCACATTCCCCGTGTTCCTCCTTCAGAGGGGAGTGTCCATATTCCCTGTGTCCCTCTGTCAGAGGGGAGTGTCGACATTCCCTGTGTCCCTGCGTCAGAGGAGTGTCCACATTCCCCGTGTCCCTCCGTCAGAGGGGAGTGTCCATATTCCCTGTGTCCCTCTGTCAGAAGAGTGTCCACATTCCCTGTGTCCCTCCGTCAGAGGGGGGTGTCGACATTCGCTGTGTCCATCCATCAGAGGAGTGTCCACATTCCCTGTGTCCCTCCGTCAGAGTAGAGTCCACATTCCCCGTGTCCCTCTGTCAGAGGGGAGTGTCCACATTCCCTGTGTCCCTGCGTCAGAGGGGTGTCCACATTCCCCGTGTCCCTCCGTCAGAGGGGAGTATCCACATTCCCCGTGTCCCTCCATCAGAGGGGTGTGTCGACATTCCCTGTGACCCTCCATCAGAGGGGAGAGTCGACATTCCCTGTGTTCTCCGTCAGAGGGGAGTGTCGACATTCCCTGTGTCCCTCCGTCAGAGGAGTGTCCACATTCCCCGTGTCCCTCCGTGAGAGGAGACTGTCGACATTCCCTGTGTTCCTCCATCAGAGGAGTGTCCACATTCCCCGTGACCCTCCGTCAGAGGGGAGTGCCCACTTTCCCCGTGTCCCTCCGTCAGAGGACTGTGCACATTCCCTGTGTCCCTCCATCAGAGGAGTGTCCACATTCCCCGTGTCCCTCCGTCAGAGGAGATTGTCGACATTCCCTGTGTCCCTCCGTGAGAGGAGGGTCCACATTCCCTGTCTCCCTCCGTCAGAGGGGAGTGTCGACATTTCCTCTGTCCGTCCGTCAGAGGGGAGTGCCCGCATTCCCTGTGTCCCTCCGTCAGAGGGGAGTGTCCATATTCCCTGTGTCCCTCTGTCAGAAGAGTGTCCACATTCCCTGTGTCCCTCCGTCAGAGGGGGGTGTCGACATTCGCTGTGTCCATCCATCAGAGGAGTGTCCACATTCCCTGTGTCCCTCCGTCAGAGTAGAGTCCACATTCCCCGTGTCCCTCTGTCAGAGGGGAGTGTCCACATTCCCTGTGTCCCTGCGTCAGAGGGGTGTCCACATTCCCCGTGTCCCTCCGTCAGAGGGGAGTATCCACATTCCCCGTGTCCCTCCATCAGAGGGGTGTGTCGACATTCCCTGTGACCCTCCATCAGAGGGGAGAGTCGACATTCCCTGTGTTCTCCGTCAGAGGGGAGTGTCGACATTCCCTGTGTCCCTCCGTCAGAGGGATGTCGACATTCCCTGTGTCCCTCCATCAGAGGAGTGTCCACATACCCTGTGTCCCTCCATCAGAGGAGTGTCCACATTCCCTGTGTCCCTCTGTCAGAGGGGAGTGCCGACATTCCCTGTGTCCCTCCGTCAAGGGGCATGTCCACATTGCCCGTGTCCCTCCGTCAGATGGGGGTGCTGACATTCCCCGTGTCCCTCCATCAGAGGGGAGTGTCAACATTCCCTGTGTCTCTCTCCGTCAGAGGAGTGTCCACATTCCCTGTGTCCCTCCGTCAGTGTAGAATCCACATTCCCGTGTCCCTCCATCAGAAGCGAGTGTCCACTTTCCCTGTGTCCCTCCGTCAGACGAGTGTCCACATTCCTCGTGTCCCTCAGTCAGAGGAGTGTCCACATTCCCCGTGTCCCTCCGTCAGAGGAGAGTATCGACATTCCCTGTGTCCCTCCGTCAGAGTAGCGTCCACATTCCCCGTGTCCCTCTGTCAGTGGGGAGTGTCCACATTCCCTGTGTCCCTGCGTCAGAGGGTTGTCCACATTCCCCGTGCCATTCGTCAGAGGGGAATATCCACATTCCCTGTGTCCCTCCGTCAGAGGGGAGAGTCGACATTCCCTCTGTCCCTCCATCAGAGGGGTGTCCACATTCTCTGTGACCCTCCATCAGAGGGGATTGTCCATATTCTCGGTGTCCCTCCGTCAGAGGGGTGTGTCGACATTTCCTGTGTCCCTCCGTCAGAGGGATGTGGACATTCCCTGTGTCCCTGCGTCAGAGGAGTGTCCACATTCCCCGTGTCCCTCCGTCAGAGGGAAGTGTCCATTTTCCCTGTGTCCCTTTGTCAGAGGGGAGTGTCGACATTCCCTGTGTCCCTGCGTCAGAGGAGTGTCCACATACCCCGTGTCCCTCTGTCAGAGGGGAGTGTCCATATTCCCTGTGTCCCTCTGTCAGAGGGGAGTGTCCATATTCCCTGTGTCCCTCTGTCAGAGGGGAGTGTCGACATTTCCTGTGTCCCTCCGTCAGAGGGATGTCGACATTCCCTGTGTCCCTGCATCAGAGGGGTGTCCACATTCCCCGTGTCCCTCCGTCAGAGGGGAGTATCCACATTCCCCGTGTCCCTCCATCAGAGGGGATTGTCGACATTCCCTGTGACCCTCCATCAGAGGGGATTGTCGACATTCCCTGTGTTCTCCGTCAGAGGGGAGTGTCGACATTCCCTGTGTCCCTCCGTCAGAGGGATGTCGACATTCCCTGTGTCCTTGCGTCAGAGGAGTGTCCACATTCCCCGTGTCCCTCCGTCAGAGGGGAGGGTCCACATTCCCCGTGTCCCTCCGTCAGAGGGGAGTGTCGACATTCCCCGTGTCCCTCCGTCAGAGGAATGTCCACATTCCCTGTGTCCCTCCGTCGGAGGGAAGTATCGACATTCCCTGTGTCCCTCCATCAGAGTAGCGTCCACATTCCCCGTGTCCCTCTGTCAGAGGGGAGTGTCCACAGTCCCTGTGTCCCTGCGTCAGAGGGTTGTCCACATTCCCCGTGTCCCTCCGTCAGAGGGGAATATCCACATTCCCTGTTTCCCTCCGTCAGAGGGGAGTGTCGACATTTCCTCTGTCCCTCCATCAGAGGTGTGTCCACATTCTCTGTGACCCTCCATTAGAGGGGAGTGTCCATATTCCCTGTGTCCCTCCGTCAGAGGGGAGTGTCGACATTTCCTGTGACCCTCCGTCAGAGGGATGTGGACATTCACTGTGTCCCTGCGTCAGAGGAGTGTCCACATTCCCCGTGTCCCTCCATCAGAGGGGAGTGTCAAAATTCCCTGTGTCCCTCCGTCACAGGAGTGTCCACATTCCTTGTGACCCTCCATCAGAGGGGAGTGTCCACATTCCCCGTGTCCCTCCGTCAGAGGAATGTCCACATTCCCTGTGTCCCTCCGTCGGAGGGAAGTATCGACATTCCCTGTGTCCCTCCATCAGAGTAGCGTCCACATTCCCCGTGTCCCTCTGTCAGAGGGGAGTGTCCACAGTCCCTGTGTCCCTGCGTCAGAGGGTTGTCCACATTCCCCGTGTCCCTCCGTCAGAGGGGAATATCCACATTCCCTGTTTCCCTCCGTCAGAGGGGAGTGTCGACATTCCCTCTGTCCCTCCATCAGAGGTGTGTCCACATTCTCTGTGACCCTCCATTAGAGGGGAGTGTCCATATTCCCTGTGTCCCTCCGTCAGAGGGGAGTGTCGACATTTCCTGTGACCCTCCGTCAGAGGGATGTGGACATTCACTGTGTCCCTGCGTCAGAGGAGTGTCCACATTCCCCGTGTCCCTCCATCAGAGGGGAGTGTCAAAATTCCCTGTGTCCCTCCGTCACAGGAGTGTCCACATTCCTTGTGACCCTCCATCAGAGGGGAGTGTCCACATTCCCCGTGTCCTTCCGTCAGAGGGGCGTGTCCAAATTCCCTGTGTCGCTCCGTCAGAAAATGTCGACATTCCCTGTATCCCTCCGTCAGAGGAGAGTGTCGACATTTCCAGTGTCCCTCCGTCAGAGCAGTGTCCACATTCCCCGTGTCCCTCCGTCAGAGGAGAGTGTTCACATTCCCTTTGTCCCTCCGTGAGAGGATTGTCTACATTCCCCGTGTCCCTCCATCAGAGGAGTGTCCACATTCCCTGTGTCCCTCCGTCAGAGGGGAGTGCCGACATTCCCTGTGTCCCTCCGTCAAGGGGCGTGTCCTCATTCCCCGTGTTCCTCCGTCAGAGGAGTGTCCACATTCCCCGTGTCTCTCCGTCAGATCGGGGTGCTGACATTCCCCGTGTCCCTCCGTCAGAGGGGAGTGTCAACATTCCTTGTGTCCCTCCGTCAGAGGAGTGTCCACATTCCCTATGTCCCTCCGTCAGTGTAGAATCCACATTCCCGTGTCCCTCCATCAGAGGGGAGTGTCCACTTTCCCTGTGTCCCTCCGTCAGACGAGTGTCCACATTCCCCGTGTCCCTCCGTCAGAGGGGAGTGTCGACATTCCCCGTGTCCCTCCATAAGAGGAGTGTCCACATTCCCCGTGTCCCTCCGTCAGAGGGGAGTGTCCATATTCCCTGTGTCCCTCTGTCAGAAGAGTGTCCACATTCCCTGTGTCCCTCCGTCAGAGGGGGGTGTCGACATTCGCTGTGTCCATCCATCAGAGGAGTGTCCACATTCCCTGTGTCCCTCCGTCAGAGTAGAGTCCACATTCCCCGTGTCCCTCTGTCAGAGGGGAGTGTCCACATTCCCTGTGTCCCTGCGTCAGAGGGGTGTCCACATTCCCCGTGTCCCTCCGTCAGAGGGGAGTATCCACATTCCCCGTGTCCCTCCATCAGAGGGGTGTGTCGACATTCCCTGTGACCCTCCATCAGAGGGGAGAGTCGACATTCCCTGTGTTCTCCGTCAGAGGGGAGTGTCGACATTCCCTGTGTCCCTCCGTCAGAGGAGTGTCCACATTCCCCGTGTCCCTCCGTGAGAGGAGACTGTCGACATTCCCTGTGTTCCTCCATCAGAGGAGTGTCCACATTCCCCGTGACCCTCCGTCAGAGGGGAGTGCCCACTTTCCCCGTGTCCCTCCGTCAGAGGACTGTGCACATTCCCTGTGTCCCTCCATCAGAGGAGTGTCCACATTCCCCGTGTCCCTCCGTCAGATGAGATTGTCGACATTCCCTGTGTCCCTCCGTGAGAGGAGGGTCCACATTCCCTGTCTCCCTCCGTCAGAGGGGAGTGTCGACATTTCCTCTGTCCGTCCGTCAGAGGGGAGTGCCCGCATTCCCTGTGTCCCTCCGTCAGAGGGGAGTGTCCATATTCCCTGTGTCCCTCTGTCAGAAGAGTGTCCACATTCCCTGTGTCCCTCCGTCAGAGGGGGGTGTCGACATTCGCTGTGTCCATCCATCAGAGGAGTGTCCACATTCCCTGTGTCCCTCCGTCAGAGTAGAGTCCACATTCCCCGTGTCCCTCTGTCAGAGGGGAGTGTCCACATTCCCTGTGTCCCTGCGTCAGAGGGGTGTCCACATTCCCCGTGTCCCTCCGTCAGAGGGGAGTATCCACATTCCCCGTGTCCCTCCATCAGAGGGGTGTGTCGACATTCCCTGTGACCCTCCATCAGAGGGGAGAGTCGACATTCCCTGTGTTCTCCGTCAGAGGGGAGTGTCGACATTCCCTGTGTCCCTCCGTCAGAGGGATGTCGACATTCCCTGTGTCCCTCCATCAGAGGAGTGTCCACATACCCTGTGTCCCTCCATCAGAGGACTGTCCACATACCCTGTCTCCCTCCATCAGAGGAGTGTCCACATTCCCTGTGTCCCTCTGTCAGAGGGGAGTGCCGACATTCCCTGTGTCCCTCCGTCAAGGGGCATGTCCACATTGCCCGTGTCCCTCCGTCAGATGGGGGTGCTGACATTCCCCGTGTCCCTCCATCAGAGGGGAGTGTCAACATTCCCTGTGTCTCTCTCCGTCAGAGGAGTGTCCACATTCCCTGTGTCCCTCCGTCAGTGTAGAATCCACATTCCCGTGTCCCTCCATCAGAAGCGAGTGTCCACTTTCCCTGTGTCCCTCCGTCAGACGAGTGTCCACATTCCTCGTGTCCCTCAGTCAGAGGAGTGTCCACATTCCCCGTGTCCCTCCGTCAGAGGAGAGTATCGACATTCCCTGTGTCCCTCCGTCAGAGTAGCGTCCACATTCCCCGTGTCCCTCTGTCAGTGGGGAGTGTCGACATTCCCCGTGTCCCTCCGTAAGAGGAGTGTCCAAATTCCCTGTGTCCCTCCGTCGGAGGGAAGTATCGACATTCCCTGTGTCCCTCCGTCAGAGTAGCGTCCACATTCCCCGTGTACCTCTGTCAGAGGGGAGTGTCCACATTCCCTGTGTCCCTGCGTCAGAGGGTTGTCCACATTCCCCGTGCCCTTTGTCAGAGGGGAATATCCACATTCCCTGTGTCCCTCCGTCAGAGGGGAGTGTCGACATTCCCTCTTTCCCTCCATCAGAGGGGTGTCCACATTCTCTGTGACCCTCCATCAGAGGGGATTGTCCATATTCCCTGTGTTCCACCGTCAGAGGGGAGTGTCGACATTCCCTGTGTCCCTGCGTCAGAGGAGTGTCCACATTCCCCGTGTTCCTCCTTCAGAGGGGAGTGTCCATATTCCCTGTGTCCCTCTGTCAGAGGGGAGTGTCGACATTCCCTGTGTCCCTGCGTCAGAGGAGTGTCCACATTCCCCGTGTCCCTCCGTCAGAGGGGAGTGTCCATATTCCCTGTGTCCCTCTGTCAGAAGAGTGTCCACATTCCCTGTGTCCCTCCGTCAGAGGGGGGTGTCGACATTCGCTGTGTCCATCCATCAGAGGAGTGTCCACATTCCCTGTGTCCCTCCGTCAGAGTAGAGTCCACATTCCCCGTGTCCCTCTGTCAGAGGGGAGTGTCCACATTCCCTGTGTCCCTGCGTCAGAGGGGTGTCCACATTCCCCGTGTCCCTCCGTCAGAGGGGAGTATCCACATTCCCCGTGTCCCTCCATCAGAGGGGTGTGTCGACATTCCCTGTGACCCTCCATCAGAGGGGAGAGTCGACATTCCCTGTGTTCTCCGTCAGAGGGGAGTGTCGACATTCCCTGTGTCCCTCCGTCAGAGGAGTGTCCACATTCCCCGTGTCCCTCCGTGAGAGGAGACTGTCGACATTCCCTGTGTTCCTCCATCAGAGGAGTGTCCACATTCCCCGTGACCCTCCGTCAGAGGGGAGTGCCCACTTTCCCCGTGTCCCTCCGTCAGAGGACTGTGCACATTCCCTGTGTCCCTCCATCAGAGGAGTGTCCACATTCCCCGTGTCCCTCCGTCAGAGGAGATTGTCGACATTCCCTGTGTCCCTCCGTGAGAGGAGGGTCCACATTCCCTGTCTCCCTCCGTCAGAGGGGAGTGTCGACATTTCCTCTGTCCGTCCGTCAGAGGGGAGTGCCCGCATTCCCTGTGTCCCTCCGTCAGAGGGGAGTGTCCATATTCCCTGTGTCCCTCTGTCAGAAGAGTGTCCACATTCCCTGTGTCCCTCCGTCAGAGGGGGGTGTCGACATTCGCTGTGTCCATCCATCAGAGGAGTGTCCACATTCCCTGTGTCCCTCCGTCAGAGTAGAGTCCACATTCCCCGTGTCCCTCTGTCAGAGGGGAGTGTCCACATTCCCTGTGTCCCTGCGTCAGAGGGGTGTCCACATTCCCCGTGTCCCTCCGTCAGAGGGGAGTATCCACATTCCCCGTGTCCCTCCATCAGAGGGGTGTGTCGACATTCCCTGTGACCCTCCATCAGAGGGGAGAGTCGACATTCCCTGTGTTCTCCGTCAGAGGGGAGTGTCGACATTCCCTGTGTCCCTCCGTCAGAGGGATGTCGACATTCCCTGTGTCCCTCCATCAGAGGAGTGTCCACATACCCTGTGTCCCTCCATCAGAGGAGTGTCCACATTCCCTGTGTCCCTCTGTCAGAGGGGAGTGCCGACATTCCCTGTGTCCCTCCGTCAAGGGGCATGTCCACATTGCCCGTGTCCCTCCGTCAGATGGGGGTGCTGACATTCCCCGTGTCCCTCCATCAGAGGGGAGTGTCAACATTCCCTGTGTCTCTCTCCGTCAGAGGAGTGTCCACATTCCCTGTGTCCCTCCGTCAGTGTAGAATCCACATTCCCGTGTCCCTCCATCAGAAGCGAGTGTCCACTTTCCCTGTGTCCCTCCGTCAGACGAGTGTCCACATTCCTCGTGTCCCTCAGTCAGAGGAGTGTCCACATTCCCCGTGTCCCTCCGTCAGAGGAGAGTATCGACATTCCCTGTGTCCCTCCGTCAGAGTAGCGTCCACATTCCCCGTGTCCCTCTGTCAGTGGGGAGTGTCCACATTCCCTGTGTCCCTGCGTCAGAGGGTTGTCCACATTCCCCGTGCCATTCGTCAGAGGGGAATATCCACATTCCCTGTGTCCCTCCGTCAGAGGGGAGAGTCGACATTCCCTCTGTCCCTCCATCAGAGGGGTGTCCACATTCTCTGTGACCCTCCATCAGAGGGGATTGTCCATATTCTCGGTGTCCCTCCGTCAGAGGGGTGTGTCGACATTTCCTGTGTCCCTCCGTCAGAGGGATGTGGACATTCCCTGTGTCCCTGCGTCAGAGGAGTGTCCACATTCCCCGTGTCCCTCCGTCAGAGGGAAGTGTCCATTTTCCCTGTGTCCCTTTGTCAGAGGGGAGTGTCGACATTCCCTGTGTCCCTGCGTCAGAGGAGTGTCCACATACCCCGTGTCCCTCTGTCAGAGGGGAGTGTCCATATTCCCTGTGTCCCTCTGTCAGAGGGGAGTGTCCATATTCCCTGTGTCCCTCTGTCAGAGGGGAGTGTCGACATTTCCTGTGTCCCTCCGTCAGAGGGATGTCGACATTCCCTGTGTCCCTGCATCAGAGGGGTGTCCACATTCCCCGTGTCCCTCCGTCAGAGGGGAGTATCCACATTCCCCGTGTCCCTCCATCAGAGGGGATTGTCGACATTCCCTGTGACCCTCCATCAGAGGGGATTGTCGACATTCCCTGTGTTCTCCGTCAGAGGGGAGTGTCGACATTCCCTGTGTCCCTCCGTCAGAGGGATGTCGACATTCCCTGTGTCCTTGCGTCAGAGGAGTGTCCACATTCCCCGTGTCCCTCCGTCAGAGGGGAGGGTCCACATTCCCCGTGTCCCTCCGTCAGAGGGGAGTGTCGACATTCCCCGTGTCCCTCCGTCAGAGGAATGTCCACATTCCCTGTGTCCCTCCGTCGGAGGGAAGTATCGACATTCCCTGTGTCCCTCCATCAGAGTAGCGTCCACATTCCCCGTGTCCCTCTGTCAGAGGGGAGTGTCCACAGTCCCTGTGTCCCTGCGTCAGAGGGTTGTCCACATTCCCCGTGTCCCTCCGTCAGAGGGGAATATCCACATTCCCTGTTTCCCTCCGTCAGAGGGGAGTGTCGACATTCCCTCTGTCCCTCCATCAGAGGTGTGTCCACATTCTCTGTGACCCTCCATTAGAGGGGAGTGTCCATATTCCCTGTGTCCCTCCGTCAGAGGGGAGTGTCGACATTTCCTGTGACCCTCCGTCAGAGGGATGTGGACATTCACTGTGTCCCTGCGTCAGAGGAGTGTCCACATTCCCCGTGTCCCTCCATCAGAGGGGAGTGTCAAAATTCCCTGTGTCCCTCCGTCACAGGAGTGTCCACATTCCTTGTGACCCTCCATCAGAGGGGAGTGTCCACATTCCCCGTGTCCCTCCGTCAGAGGAATGTCCACATTCCCTGTGTCCCTCCGTCGGAGGGAAGTATCGACATTCCCTGTGTCCCTCCATCAGAGTAGCGTCCACATTCCCCGTGTCCCTCTGTCAGAGGGGAGTGTCCACAGTCCCTGTGTCCCTGCGTCAGAGGGTTGTCCACATTCCCCGTGTCCCTCCGTCAGAGGGGAATATCCACATTCCCTGTTTCCCTCCGTCAGAGGGGAGTGTCGACATTCCCTCTGTCCCTCCATCAGAGGTGTGTCCACATTCTCTGTGACCCTCCATTAGAGGGGAGTGTCCATATTCCCTGTGTCCCTCCGTCAGAGGGGAGTGTCGACATTTCCTGTGACCCTCCGTCAGAGGGATGTGGACATTCACTGTGTCCCTGCGTCAGAGGAGTGTCCACATTCCCCGTGTCCCTCCATCAGAGGGGAGTGTCAAAATTCCCTGTGTCCCTCCGTCACAGGAGTGTCCACATTCCTTGTGACCCTCCATCAGAGGGGAGTGTCCACATTCCCCGTGTCCCTCCGTCAGAGGAATGTCCACATTCCCTGTGTCCCTCCGTCGGAGGGAAGTATCGACATTCCCTGTGTCCCTCCATCAGAGTAGCGTCCACATTCCCCGTGTCCCTCTGTCAGAGGGGAGTGTCCACAGTCCCTGTGTCCCTGCGTCAGAGGGTTGTCCACATTCCCCGTGTCCCTCCGTCAGAGGGGAATATCCACATTCCCTGTTTCCCTCCGTCAGAGGGGAGTGTCGACATTCCCTCTGTCCCTCCATCAGAGGTGTGTCCACATTCTCTGTGACCCTCCATTAGAGGGGAGTGTCCATATTCCCTGTGTCCCTCCGTCAGAGGGGAGTGTCGACATTTCCTGTGACCCTCCGTCAGAGGGATATGGACATTCACTGTGTCCCTGCGTCAGAGGAGTGTCCACATTCCCCGTGTCCCTCCATCAGAGGGGAGTGTCAAAATTCCCTGTGTCCCTCCGTCACAGGAGTGTCCACATTCCTTGTGACCCTCCATCAGAGGGGAGTGTCCACATTCCCCGTGTCCTTCCGTCAGAGGGGCGTGTCCAAATTCCCTGTGTCGCTCCGTCAGAAAATGTCGACATTCCCTGTATCCCTCCGTCAGAGGAGAGTGTCGACATTTCCAGTGTCCCTCCGTCAGAGCAGTGTCCACATTCCCCGTGTCCCTCCGTCAGAGGAGAGTGTTCACATTCCCTTTGTCCCTCCGTGAGAGGATTGTCTACATTCCCCGTGTCCCTCCATCAGAGGAGTGTCCACATTCCCTGTGTCCCTCCGTCAGAGGGGAGTGCCGACATTCCCTGTGTCCCTCCGTCAAGGGGCGTGTCCTCATTCCCCGTGTTCCTCCGTCAGAGGAGTGTCCACATTCCCCGTGTCTCTCCGTCAGATCGGGGTGCTGACATTCCCCGTGTCCCTCCGTCAGAGGGGAGTGTCAACATTCCTTGTGTCCCTCCGTCAGAGGAGTGTCCACATTCCCTATGTCCCTCCGTCAGTGTAGAATCCACATTCCCGTGTCCCTCCATCAGAGGGGAGTGTCCACTTTCCCTGTGTCCCTCCGTCAGACGAGTGTCCACATTCCCCGTGTCCCTCCGTCAGAGGGGAGTGTCGACATTCCCCGTGTCCCTCCGTAAGAGGAGTGTCCAAATTCCCTGTGTCCCTCCGTCGGAGGGAAGTATCGACATTCCCTGTGTCCCTCCGTCAGAGTAGCGTCCACATTCCCCGTGTACCTCTGTCAGAGGGGAGTGTCCACATTCCCTGTGTCCCTGCGTCAGAGGGTTGTCCACATTCCCCGTGCCCTTCGTCAGAGGGGAATATCCACATTCCCTGTGTCCCTCCGTCAGAGGGGAGTGTCGACATTCCCTCTTTCCCTCCATCAGAGGGGTGTCCACATTCTCTGTGACCCTCCATCAGAGGGGATTGTCCATATTCCCTGTGTCCCACCGTCAGAGGGGAGTGTCGACATTCCCTGTGTCCCTGCGTCAGAGGAGTGTCCACATTCCCCGTGTTCCTCCTTCAGAGGGGAGTGTCCATATTCCCTGTGTCCCTCTGTCAGAGGGGAGTGTCGACATTCCCTGTGTCCCTCTGTCAGAAGAGTGTCCACATTCCCTGTGTCCCTCCGTCAGAGGGGGGTGTCGACATTCGCTGTGTCCATCCATCAGAGGAGTGTCCACATTCCCTGTGTCCCTCCGTCAGAGTAGAGTCCACATTCCCCGTGTCCCTCTGTCAGAGGGGAGTGTCCACATTCCCTGTGTCCCTGCGTCAGAGGGGTGTCCACATTCCCCGTGTCCCTCCGTCAGAGGGGAGTATCCACATTCCCCGTGTCCCTCCATCAGAGGGGTGTGTCGACATTCCCTGTGACCCTCCATCAGAGGGGAGAGTCGACATTCCCTGTGTTCTCCGTCAGAGGGGAGTGTCGACATTCCCTGTGTCCCTCCGTCAGAGGAATGTCGACATTCCCTGTGTCCCTCCGTCAGAGGAGTGTCCACATTCCCCGTGTCCCTCCGTGAGAGGAGACTGTCGACATTCCCTGTGTTCCTCCGTCAGAGGAGTGTCCACATTCCCCGTGACCCTCCGTCAGAGGGGAGTGCCCACTTTCCCCGTGTCCCTCCGTCAGAGGACTGTGCACATTCCCTGTGTCCCTCCATCAGAGGAGTGTCCACATTCCCCGTGTCCCTCCGTCAGAGGAGATTGTCGACATTCCCTGTGTCCCTCCGTGAGAGGAGGGTCCACATTCCCTGTCTCCCTCCGTCAGAGGGGAGTGTCGACATTTCCTCTGTCCGTCCGTCAGAGGGGAGTGCCCGCATTCTCTGTGTCCCTCCGTCAGAGGGGAGTGTCCATATTCCCTGTGTCCCTCTGTCAGAAGAGTGTCCACATTCCCTGTGTCCCTCCGTCAGAGGGGGGTGTCGACATTCGCTGTGTCCATCCATCAGAGGAGTGTCCACATTCCCTGTGTTCCTCCGTCAGAGTAGAGTCCACATTCCCCGTGTCCCTCTGTCAGAGGGGAGTGTCCACATTCCCTGTGTCCCTGCGTCAGAGGGGTGTCCACATTCCCCGTGTCCCTCCGTCAGAGGGGAGTATCCACATTCCCCGTGTCCCTCCATCAGAGGGGTGTGTCGACATTCCCTGTGACCCTCCATCAGAGGGGAGAGTCGACATTCCCTGTGTTCTCCGTCAGAGGGGAGTGTCGACATTCCCTGTGTCCCTCCGTCAGAGGGATGTCGACATTCCCTGTGTCCCTCCGTCAGAGGAGTGTCCACATTCCCCGTGTCCCTCCGTGAGAGGAGACTGTCGACATTCCCTGTGTTCCTCCGTCAGAGGAGTGTCCACATTCCCCGTGACCCTCCGTCAGAGGGGAGTGCCCACTTTCCCCGTGTCCCTCCGTCAGAGGACTGTCCACATTCCCTGTGTCCCTCCATCAGAGGAGTGTCCACATTCCCCGTGTCCCTCCGTCAGAGGAGATTGTCGACATTCCCTGTGTCCCTCCGTGAGAGGAGGGTCCACATTCCCTGTCTCCCTCCGTCAGAGGGGAGTGTCGACATTTCCTCTGTCCGTCCGTCAGAGGGGAGTGCCCGCATTCCCTGTGTCCCTCCGTCAGAGGACTGTCCACATTCCCTGTGTCCCTCTCTCAGAGGAGTGCCACATTCCCCGTGTCCCTCCGTCAGAGGGGAGTGTCCACATTCCCTGTGTCCCTCTGTCAGAGGAGTGTCCACATTCCCTGTGTCCCTCTCTCAGAGGAATGTCCAAATTCCCTGTGTCCCTCCGTCAGAGGGGGGTGTCGACATTCCCTGTGTCCATCCATCAGAGCAGTGTCCACATTCCCTGTGTCCCTCCGTCAGAGTAGAGTCCACATTCCCCGTGTCCCTCCGTCAGAGGGGAGTGTCCACATTCCCTGTGTCCCTGCGTCAGAGGGTTGTCCACATTCCCCGTGTCCCTCCGTCAGAGGGGAGTATCCACATTCCCCGTGTCCCTCCATCAGAGGGGTGTGTCGACATTCATTGTGACCCTCTGTCAGAGGGGAGTGTCGAAATTCCCTGTGTCCCTGCGTCAGAGGAGTGTCCACATTCCCCGTGTCCCTCCGTCAGAGGGGATTGTCCATATTCCCTGTGTCCCTCCGTCAGAGGGGAGTGTCGACATTCCCTGTGTCGCTGCGTCAGAGGAGTGTCCACATTCCCCGTGTCCCTCCTTCAGAGGGGAGTGACCATATTCCCTGTGTCCCTCTGTCAGAGGGGAGTGTCGACATTCCCTGTGTCCCTGCGTCAGAGGAGTGTCCACATTCCCCGTGTCCCTCCGTCAGAGGGGAGTGTCCATATTCCCTGTGTCCCTCTGTCAGAAGAGTGTCCACATTCCCTGTGTCCCTCCGTCAGAGTAGAGTCCACATTCCCTGTGTCCCTGCGTCAGAGGGGTGACACATTCCCCGTGTCCCTCTGTCAGAGGGGAGTGTCCACATTCCCTGTGTCCCTGCGTCAGAGGGGTGTCCACATTCCCCGTGTCCCTCCGTCAGAGGGGAGTATCCACATTCCCCGTGTCCCTCCATCAGAGGGGAGTGTCGACATTCCCTGTGACACTCCATCAGAGGGGAGTGTCGACATTCCCTGTGTCCCTCCATCAGAGGGGAGTGTCGACATTCCCCGTGACCCTCCGTCAGA
This sequence comes from Mobula birostris, assembly GCF_030028105.1. Taxonomy (NCBI): domain Eukaryota; kingdom Metazoa; phylum Chordata; class Chondrichthyes; order Myliobatiformes; family Myliobatidae; genus Mobula; species Mobula birostris. Next base: position 61,001 of record NW_027274931.1, read on the forward strand.
GGGGAGTGCCCACTTTCCCCGTGTCCCTCCGTCAGAGGACTGTCCACATACCCTGTGTCCCTCCATCAGAGGAGTGTCCACATTCCCCGTGTCCCTCCGTCAGAGGAATGTCGACACTCCCTGGGTCCCTCCGTCAGAGGAGTGTCCACATTCCCCGTGTCCCTCCGTCAGAGGAGAGTGTTGACATTCCCTGTGTCCCTCCGTTAGAGGATTGTCTGCATTCCCCGTGTCCCTCCATCAGAGGAGTGTCCACATTCCCTGTGTCCCTCTGTCAGAGGGGAGTGCCGACATCCCCTGTGTCCCTCCGTCAAGGGGCATGTCCACATTGCCCGTGTCCCTCCGTCAGATGGGGGTGCTGACATTCCCCGTGTCCCTCCATCAGAGGGGAGTGTCAACATTCCCTGTGTCTCTCTCCGTCAGAGGAGTGTCCACATTCCCTCTGTCCCTCCGTCAGTGTAGAATCCACATTCCCGTGTCCCTCCATCAGAAGCGAGTGTCCACTTTCCCTGTGTCCCTCCGTCAGACGAGTGTCCACATTCCTCGTGTCCCTCAGTCAGAGGAGTGTTCACATTCCCCGTGTCCCTCCGTCAGAGGAGAGTATCGACATTCCCTGTGTCCCTCCGTCAGAGTAGCGTCCACATTCCCCGTGTCCCTCTGTCAGTGGGGAGTGTCCACATTCCCTGTGTCCCTGCGTCAGAGGGTTGTCCACATTCCCCGTGCCATTCGTCAGAGGGGAATATCCACATTCCCTGTGTCCCTCCGTCAGAGGGGAGTGTCGACATTCCCTGTGTCCCTGCGTCAGAGGAGTGTCCACATTCCCCGTGTCCCTCTGTCAGAGGGAAGTGTCCATTTTCCCTGTGTCCCTCTGTCAGAGGGGAGTGTCGACATTCCCTGTGTCCCTGCGTCAGAGGAGTGTCCACATACCCCGTGTCCCTCCGTCAGAGGGATGTGGACATTCCCTGTGTCCCTGCGTCAGAGGAGTGTCCACATTCCCCGTGTCCCTCTGTCAGAGGGAAGTGTCCATTTTCCCTGTGTCCCTCTGTCAGAGGGGAGTGTCGACATTCCCTGTGTCCCTGCGTCAGAGGAGTGTCCACATACCCCGTGTCCCTCTGTCAGAGGGGAGTGTCCATATTCCCTGTGTCCCTCTGTCAGAGGGGAGTGTCCATATTCCCTGTGTCCCTCTGTCAGAGGGGAGTGTCGACATTTCCTGTGTCCCTCCGTCAGAGGGATGTCGACATTCCCTGTGTCCCTGCGTCAGAGGGGTGTCCACATTCCCCGTGTCCCTCCGTCAGAGGGGAGTATCCACATTCCCCGTGTCCCTCCATCAGAGGGGATTGTCGACATTCCCTGTGACCCTCCATCAGAGGGGATTGTCGACATTCCCTGTGTTCTCCGTCAGAGGAGTGTCCACATTCCCCGTGACCCTCCGTCAGAGGGGAGTGCCCACTTTCCCCGTGTCCCTCCGTCAGAGGACTGTCCACATTCCCTGTGTCCCTCCATCAGAGGAGTGTCCACATTCCCTGTGTCCGTCCATCAGAGGAATGTCGACACTCCCTGGGTCCCTCCGTCAGAGGAGTGTCCACATTCCCCGTGTCCCTCCGTCAGAGGAGAGTGTTGACATTCCCTGTGTCCCTCCGTGAGAGGATTGTCTACATTCCCTGTGTCCCTCCATCAGAGGAATGTCGACACTCCCTGGGTCCCTCCGTCAGAGGAGTGTCCACATTCCCTGTGTCCCTCCGTCAGAGGAGAGTGTTGACATTCCCTGTGTCCCTCCGTGAGAGGATTGTCTACATTCCCCGTGTCCCTCCATCAGAGGAGTGTCCACATTCCCTGTGTCCCTCCGTCAAGGGGCGTGTCAACTTTCCCCTTGTTCCTCCGTCAGAGGAGTGTCCACATTCCCTGTGTCCCTCCGTCAGAGGGATGTCGACATTCCCTGTGTCCCTCCGTCAGAGGAGTGTCCACATTCCTCGTGTCCCTCCGTGAGAGGAGAGTGTCGACATTCCCTGTGTTCCTCCGTCAGAGGAGTGTCCACATTCCCCGTGACCCTCCGTCAGAGGGGAGTGCCCACTTTCCCCGTGTCCCTCCGTCAGAGGAATGTCGACACTCCCTGGGTCCCTCCGTCAGAGGAGTGTCCACATTCCCCGTGTCCCTCCGTCAGAGGAGAGTGTTGACATTCCCTGTGTCCCTCCGTGAGAGGATTGTCTACATTCCCTGTGTCCCTCCGTCATAGTAGAGTCCACATTCCCGGTGTCCCTCGGTCAGAGGGGAGTGTCCACATTCCCTGTGTCCCTGCGTCACAGGGGTATCCACATTCCCCGTGTCCCTCCGTCAGAGGAGAGTGTTGACATTCCCTGTGTCCCTCCGTGAGAGGATTGTCTACATTCCCCGTGTCCCTCCATCAGAGGAGTGTCCACATTCCCCGTGTCCCTCCGTCAGAGGCGAGTGTCAACATTCCCTGTGTCCCTCCGTCAGAGGAGTGTCCACATTCCCTGTGTCCCTCCGTCAGTGTAGAATCCACATTCCCGTGTCACTCCATCAGAGGGGAGTGTCCACTTTCCCTGTGTCCCTCCGTCAGACGAGTGTCCACATTCCCCGTGTCCCTCCGTCAGAGGAGTGTCCTCATTCCCTGTGTCCCTCCGTCAGAGGGGAGTGTCGACATTCCCCGTGTCCCTCCGTCAGAGGAGTGTCCACATTCCCTGTGTCCCTCCGCTGGAGGGAACTATCGACATTCGCTGTGTCCCTCCGTCAGAGTAGCGTCCACATTCCCCGTGTCCCTCTGTCAGAGGGGAGTGCCCATATTCCCTGTTTCCCTCCATCAGAGGGGAGTGTTGACATTTCCTCTGTCCCTCCGTCAGAGGCATGTGGACATTCCCTGTGTCCCTGCGTCAGAGGAGTGTCCTCATTCCCCGTGTCCCTCCGTCAGAGGGGAGTGTCGAAATTCCCTGTGTCCCACGTCAGAGGATTGTCGACATTCTCCGTGACCCTCCGTCAGAGGGGAGTGTTGACATTCCCTGTTTCCCTCCATCAGAGGAGTGTCCACATTCCCTGTGTCCCTCCGTCAGAGGGGAGTGCCGATATTCCCTGTGTCCCTCCGTCAAGGGGCGTGTCCACATTCCCCGTGTCCCTCCGTCAGATGGGGGTGCTGACATTCCCCGTCTCCCTCTGTCAGAGGGGAGTGTCAACATTCCCTGTGTCCCTCCGTCAGAGGAGTGTCCACATTCCCTGTGTCCCTCCGTCAGTGTAGAATCCACGTTCCCGTGTCCTTTCATCAGAGGGGAGTGTCCACATTTCCCGTGTCCCTCCGCCAGAGGGGACTGTCGACATTCCTCGTACCCCTCCGTCAGAGGAGTGTCCAAATTCCCTGTGTCCCACTGTCGGAAGGAAGTATCGACATTCCCTGTGTCCCTCCGTCAGAGTAGAGTCCACATTCCCCGTGTCCCTCTGTCAGAGGGGAGTGCCCACATTCCCCGTGTCCCTCCGTCAGAGGGGAGTGTCGACATTCCCTGCGTTCCTACGTCAGAAAGGAGAGCCCACATTCCCTGTGTCCCTCCGTCAGAGGAGTGTCCACATTCCCCGTGTCCCTCCGTCAGAGGAGAGTGTCGACATTCCCTGTGTTCCTCCGTCAGAGGAGTGTCCACATTCCCCTTGACCCTCCGTCAGAGGGGAGTGCCCACTTTCCCCGTGTCCCTCCGTCAGAGGACTGTCCACATTCCCTGTGTCCCTCCATCAGAGGAGTGTCCACATTCCCCGTGTCCCTCCGTCAGAGGAATGTCGACACTCCCTGGGTCCCTCCGTCAGAGGAGTGTCCACATTCCCCGTGTCCCTCCGTCAGAGGAGTGTCCACATTCCCCGTGTCCCTCCGTGAGAGGAGACTGTCGACATTCCCTGTGTTCCTCCGTCAGAGGAGTGTCCACATTCCCCGTGACCCTCCGTCAGAGGGGAGTGCCCACTTTCCCCGTGTCCCTCCGTCAGAGGACTGTCCACATTCCCTGTGTCCCTCCATCAGAGGAGTGTCCACATTCCCCGTGTCCCTCCGTCAGAGGAGATTGTCGACATTCCCTGTGTCCCTCCGTGAGAGGAGGGTCCACATTCCCTGTCTCCCTCCGTCAGAGGGGAGTGTCGACATTTCCTCTGTCCGTCCGTCAGAGGGGAGTGCCCGCATTCCCTGTGTCCCTCCGTCAGAGGACTGTCCACATTCCCTGTGTCCCTCTCTCAGAGGAGTGCCACATTCCCCGTGTCCCTCCGTCAGAGGGGAGTGTCCACATTCCCTGTGTCCCTCTGTCAGAGGAGTGTCCACATTCCCTGTGTCCCTCTCTCAGAGGAATGTCCAAATTCCCTGTGTCCCTCCGTCAGAGGGGGGTGTCGACATTCCCTGTGTCCATCCATCAGAGCAGTGTCCACATTCCCTGTGTCCCTCCGTCAGAGTAGAGTCCACATTCCCCGTGTCCCTCCGTCAGAGGGGAGTGTCCACATTCCCTGTGTCCCTGCGTCAGAGGGTTGTCCACATTCCCCGTGTCCCTCCGTCAGAGGGGAGTATCCACATTCCCCATGTCCCTCCATCAGAGGGGTGTGTCGACATTCCTTGTGACCCTCTGTCAGAGGGGAGTGTCGAAATTCCCTGTGTCCCTGCGTCAGAGGAGTGTCCACATTCCCCGTGTCCCTCCGTCAGAGGGGATTGTCCATATTCCCTGTGTCCCTCCATCAGAGGGGAGTGTCGACATTCCCTGTGTCCCTGCGTCAGAGGAGTGTCCACATTCCCCGTGTCCCTCCTTCAGAGGGGAGTGACCATATTCCCTGTGTCCCTCTGTCAGAGGGGAGTGTCGACATTCCCTGTGTCCCTGCGTCAGAGGAGTGTCCACATTCCCCGTGTCCCTCCGTCAGAGGGGAGTGTCCATATTCCCTGTGTCCCTCTGTCAGAAGAGTGTCCACATTCCCTGTGTCCCTCCGTCAGAGTAGAGTCCACATTCCCTGTGTCCCTGCGTCAGAGGGGTGACACATTCCCCGTGTCCCTCTGTCAGAGGGGAGTGTCCACATTCCCTGTGTCCCTGCGTCAGAGGGGTGTCCACATTCCCCGTGTCCCTCCGTCAGAGGGGAGTATCCACATTCCCCGTGTCCCTCCATCAGAGGGGAGTGTCGACATTCCCTGTGACACTCCATCAGAGGGGAGTGTCGACATTCCCTGTGTCCCTCCATCAGAGGGGAGTGTCGACATTCCCCGTGACCCTCCGTCAGAGGGGAGTGCCCACTTTCCCCGTGTCCCTCCGTCAGAGGACTGTCCACATACCCTGTGTCCCTCCATCAGAGGAGTGTCCACATTCCCCGTGTCCCTCCGTCAGAGGAATGTCGACACTCCCTGGGTCCCTCCGTCAGAGGAGTGTCCACATTCCCCGTGTCCCTCCGTCAGAGGAGAGTGTTGACATTCCCTGTGTCCCTCCGTTAGAGGATTGTCTGCATTCCCCGTGTCCCTCCATCAGAGGAGTGTCCACATTCCCTGTGTCCCTCTGTCAGAGGGGAGTGCCGACATCCCCTGTGTCCCTCCGTCAAGGGGCATGTCCACATTGCCCGTGTCCCTCCGTCAGATGGGGGTGCTGACATTCCCCGTGTCCCTCCATCAGAGGGGAGTGTCAACATTCCCTGTGTCTCTCTCCGTCAGAGGAGTGTCCACATTCCCTCTGTCCCTCCGTCAGTGTAGAATCCACATTCCCATGTCCCTCCATCAGAAGCGAGTGTCCACTTTCCCTGTGTCCCTCCGTCAGACGAGTGTCCACATTCCTCGTGTCCCTCAGTCAGAGGAGTGTTCACATTCCCCGTGTCCCTCCGTCAGAGGAGAGTATCGACATTCCCTGTGTCCCTCCGTCAGAGTAGCGTCCACATTCCCCGTGTCCCTCTGTCAGTGGGGAGTGTCCACATTCCCTGTGTCCCTGCGTCAGAGGGTTGTCCACATTCCCCGTGCCATTCGTCAGGGGGGAATATCCACATTCCCTGTGTCCCTCCGTCAGAGGGGAGTGTCGACATTCCCTCTGTCCCTCCATCAGAGGGGTGTCCACATTCTCTGTGACCCTCCATCAGAGGGGATTGTCCATATTCTCGGTGTCCCTCCGTCAGAGGGGAGTGTCGACATTTCCTGTGTCCCTCCGTCAGAGGGATGTGGACATTCCCTGTGTCCCTGCGTCAGAGGAGTGTCCACATTCCCCGTGTCCCTCTGTCAGAGGGAAGTGTCCATTTTCCCTGTGTCCCTCTGTCAGAGGGGAGTGTCGACATTCCCTGTGTCCCTGCGTCAGAGGAGTGTCCACATACCCCGTGTCCCTCTGTCAGAGGGGAGTGTCCATATTCCCTGTGTCCCTCTGTCAGAGGGGAGTGTCCATATTCCCTGTGTCCCTCTGTCAGAGGGGAGTGTCGACATTTCCTGTGTCCCTCCGTCAGAGGGATGTCGACATTCCCTGTGTCCCTGCGTCAGAGGGGTGTCCACATTCCCCGTGTCCCTCCGTCAGAGGGGAGTATCCACATTCCCCGTGTCCCTCCATCAGAGGGGATTGTCGACATTCCCTGTGACCCTCCATCAGAGGGGATTGTCGACATTCCCTGTGTTCTCCGTCAGAGGAGTGTCCACATTCCCCGTGACCCTCCGTCAGAGGGGAGTGCCCACTTTCCCCGTGTCCCTCCGTCAGAGGACTGTCCACATTCCCTGTGTCCCTCCATCAGTGGAGTGTCCACATTCCCTGTGTCCGTCCATCAGAGGAATGTCGACACTCCCTGGGTCCCTCCGTCAGAGGAGTGTCCACATTCCCCGTGTCCCTCCGTCAGAGGAGAGTGTTGACATTCCCTGTGTCCCTCCGTGAGAGGATTGTCTACATTCCCTGTGTCCCTCCATCAGAGGAATGTCGACACTCCCTGGGTCCCTCCGTCAGAGGAGTGTCCACATTCCCTGTGTCCCTCCGTCAGAGGAGAGTGTTGACATTCCCTGTGTCCCTCCGTGAGAGGATTGTCTACATTCCCCGTGTCCCTCCATCAGAGAAGTGTCCACATTCCCTGTGTCCCTCCGTGAAGGGGCGTGTCAACTTTCCCCTTGTTCCTCCGTCAGAGGAGTGTCCACATTCCCTGTGTCCCTCCGTCAGAGGGATGTCGACATTCCCTGTGTCCCTCCGTCAGAGGAGTGTCCACATTCCTCGTGTCCCTCCGTGAGAGGAGAGTGTCGACATTCCCTGTGTTCCTCCGTCAGAGGAGTGTCCACATTCCCCGTGACCCTCCGTCAGAGGGGAGTGCCCACTTTCCCCGTGTCCCTCCGTCAGAGGAATGTCGACACTCCCTGGGTCCCTCCGTCAGAGGAGTGTCCACATTCCCCGTGTCCCTCCGTCAGAGGAGAGTGTTGACATTCCCTGTGTCCCTCCGTGAGAGGATTGTCTACATTCCCTGTGTCCCTCCGTCATAGTAGAGTCCACATTCCCGGTGTCCCTCGGTCAGAGGGGAGTGTCCACATTCCCTGTGTCCCTGCGTCACAGGGGTATCCACATTCCCCGTGTCCCTCCGTCAGAGGAGAGTGTTGACATTCCCTGTGTCCCTCCGTGAGAGGATTGTCTACATTCCCCGTGTCCCTCCATCAGAGGAGTGTCCACATTCCCCGTGTCCCTCCGTCAGAGGCGAGTGTCAACATTCCCTGTGTCCCTCCGTCAGAGGAGTGTCCACATTCCCTGTGTCCCTCCGTCAGTGTAGAATCCACATTCCCGTGTCACTCCATCAGAGGGGAGTGTCCACTTTCCCTGTGTCCCTCCGTCAGACGAGTGTCCACATTCCCCGTGTCCCTCCGTCAGAGGAGTGTCCTCATTCCCTGTGTCCCTCCGTCAGAGGGGAGTGTCGACATTCCCCGTGTCCCTCCGTCAGAGGAGTGTCCACATTCCCTGTGTCCCTCCGCTGGAGGGAACTATCGACATTCGCTGTGTCCCTCCGTCAGAGTAGCGTCCACATTCCCCGTGTCCCTCTGTCAGAGGGGAGTGCCCATATTCCCTGTTTCCCTCCATCAGAGGGGAGTGTTGACATTTCCTCTGTCCCTCCGTCAGAGGCATGTGGACATTCCCTGTGTCCCTGCGTCAGAGGAGTGTCCTCATTCCCCGTGTCCCTCCGTCAGAGGGGAGTGTCGAAATTCCCTGTGTCCCACGTCAGAGGATTGTCGACATTCTCCGTGACCCTCCGTCAGAGGGGAGTGTTGACATTCCCTGTTTCCCTCCATCAGAGGAGTGTCCACATTCCCTGTGTCCCTCCGTCAGAGGGGAGTGCCGATATTCCCTGTGTCCCTCCGTCAAGGGGCGTGTCCACATTCCCCGTGTCCCTCCGTCAGATGGGGGTGCTGACATTCCCCGTCTCCCTCTGTCAGAGGGGAGTGTCAACATTCCCTGTGTCCCTCCGTCAGAGGAGTGTCCACATTCCCTGTGTCCCTCCGTCAGTGTAGAATCCACGTTCCCGTGTCCTTTCATCAGAGGGGAGTGTCCACATTTCCCGTGTCCCTCCGCCAGAGGGGACTGTCGACATTCCTCGTACCCCTCCGTCAGAGGAGTGTCCAAATTCCCTGTGTCCCACTGTCGGAAGGAAGTATCGACATTCCCTGTGTCCCTCCGTCAGAGTAGAGTCCACATTCCCCGTGTCCCTCTGTCAGAGGGGAGTGCCCACATTCCCCGTGTCCCTCCGTCAGAGGGGAGTGTCGACATTCCCTGCGTTCCTACGTCAGAAAGGAGAGCCCACATTCCCTGTGTCCCTCCGTCAGAGGAGTGTCCACATTCCCCGTGTCCCTCCGTCAGAGGAGAGTGTCGACATTCCCTGTGTTCCTCCGTCAGAGGAGTGTCCACATTCCCCTTGACCCTCCGTCAGAGGGGAGTGCCCACTTTCCCCGTGTCCCTCCGTCAGAGGACTGTCCACATTCCCTGTGTCCCTCCATCAGAGGAGTGTCCACATTCCCCGTGTCCCTCCGTCAGAGGAATGTCGACACTCCCTGGGTCCCTCCGTCAGAGGAGTGTCCACATTCCCCGTGTCCCTCCGTCAGAGGAGTGTCCACATTCCCCGTGTCCCTCCGTGAGAGGAGACTGTCGACATTCCCTGTGTTCCTCCGTCAGAGGAGTGTCCACATTCCCCGTGACCCTCCGTCAGAGGGGAGTGCCCACTTTCCCCGTGTCCCTCCGTCAGAGGACTGTCCACATTCCCTGTGTCCCTCCATCAGAGGAGTGTCCACATTCCCCGTGTCCCTCCGTCAGAGGAGATTGTCGACATTCCCTGTGTCCCTCCGTGAGAGGAGGGTCCACATTCCCTGTCTCCCTCCGTCAGAGGGGAGTGTCGACATTTCCTCTGTCCGTCCGTCAGAGGGGAGTGCCCGCATTCCCTGTGTCCCTCCGTCAGAGGACTGTCCACATTCCCTGTGTCCCTCTCTCAGAGGAGTGCCACATTCCCCGTGTCCCTCCGTCAGAGGGGAGTGTCCACATTCCCTGTGTCCCTCTGTCAGAGGAGTGTCCACATTCCCTGTGTCCCTCTCTCAGAGGAATGTCCAAATTCCCTGTGTCCCTCCGTCAGAGGGGGGTGTCGACATTCCCTGTGTCCATCCATCAGAGCAGTGTCCACATTCCCTGTGTCCCTCCGTCAGAGTAGAGTCCACATTCCCGTGTCCCTCCGTCAGAGGGGAGTGTCCACATTCCCTGTGTCCCTGCGTCAGAGGGTTGTCCACATTCCCCGTGTCCCTCCGTCAGAGGGGAGTATCCACATTCCCCATGTCCCTCCATCAGAGGGGTGTGTCGACATTCCTTGTGACCCTCTGTCAGAGGGGAGTGTCGAAATTCCCTGTGTCCCTGCGTCAGAGGAGTGTCCACATTCCCCGTGTCCCTCCGTCAGAGGGGATTGTCCATATTCCCTGTGTCCCTCCGTCAGAGGGGAGTGTCGACATTCCCTGTGTCCCTGCGTCAGAGGAGTGTCCACATTCCCCGTGTCCCTCCTTCAGAGGGGAGTGACCATATTCCCTGTGTTCCTCTGTCAGAGGGGAGTGTCGACATTCCCTGTGTCCCTGCGTCAGAGGAGTGTCCACATTCCCCGTGTCCCTCCGTCAGAGGGGAGTGTCCATATTCCCTGTGTCCCTCTGTCAGAAGAGTGTCCACATTCCCTGTGTCCCTCCGTCAGAGTAGAGTCCACATTCCCTGTGTCCCTGCGTCAGAGGGGTGACACATTCCCCGTGTCCCTCTGTCAGAGGGGAGTGTCCACATTCCCTGTGTCCCTGCGTCAGAGGGGTGTCCACATTCCCCGTGTCCCTCCGTCAGAGGGGAGTATCCACATTCCCCGTGTCCCTCCATCAGAGGGGAGTGTCGACATTCCCTGTGACACTCCATCAGAGGGGAGTGTCGACATTCCCTGTGTCCCTCCATCAGAGGGGAGTGTCGACATTCCCCGTGACCCTCCGTCAGAGGGGAGTGCCCACTTTCCCCGTGTCCCTCCGTCAGAGGACTGTCCACATACCCTGTGTCCCTCCATCAGAGGAGTGTCCACATTCCCCGTGTCCCTCCGTCAGAGGAATGTCGACACTCCCTGGGTCCCTCCGTCAGAGGAGTGTCCACATTCCCCGTGTCCCTCCGTCAGAGGAGAGTGTTGACATTCCCTGTGTCCCTCCGTTAGAGGATTGTCTGCATTCCCCGTGTCCCTCCATCAGAGGAGTGTCCACATTCCCTGTGTCCCTCTGTCAGAGGGGAGTGCCGACATCCCCTGTGTCCCTCCGTCAAGGGGCATGTCCACATTGCCCGTGTCCCTCCGTCAGATGGGGGTGCTGACATTCCCCGTGTCCCTCCATCAGAGGAGAGTGTCAACATTCCCTGTGTCTCTCTCCGTCAGAGGAGTGTCCACATTCCCTCTGTCCCTCCGTCAGTGTAGAATCCACATTCCCGTGTCCCTCCATCAGAAGCGAGTGTCCACTTTCCCTGTGTCCCTCCGTCAGACGAGTGTCCACATTCCTCGTGTCCCTCAGTCAGAGGAGTGTTCACATTCCCCGTGTCCCTCCGTCAGAGGAGAGTATCGACATTCCCTGTGTCCCTCCGTCAGAGTCGCGTGTCCCACATTCCCTGTGTCCCTCGTCAGAGTGTCCACATCCTGTGTCCAGGTCACATTCCCCGTGCCATTCGTCAGAGGGGAATATCCACATTCCCTGTGTCCCTCCGTCAGAGGGGAGTGTCGACCCTCTGTCCCTCCATCAGAGGGGGGGTGTCCACATTCTCTGTGACCCTCCATCAGAGGGGATTGTCCATATTCTCGTGTCCCTCCGTCAGAGGGGAGTGTCGACATTTCCTGTGTCCCTCCGTCAGAGGGATGTGGACATTCCCTGTGTCCCTGCGTCAGAGGAGTGTCCACATTCCCCGTGTCCCTCCGTCAGAGGAAGTGTCCATTTTCCCTGTGTCCCTCTGTCAGAGGGGAGTGTCGACATTCCCTGTGTCCCTGCGTCAGAGGAGTGTCCACATACCCCGTGTCCCTCTGTCAGAGGGCCCAGTTTCCCCGTGTCCCTCCGTCAGAGGACTGTCCACATTCCCTGTGTCCCTCATCAGAGGAGTGCACATTCCCCGTGTCCCTCCGCAGAGGAGATTGTCGACATTCCCTGTGTCCCTCCGTGAGAGGAGGGTCCACATTCCCTGTCTCCCTCCGTCAGAGGGGAGTGTCGACATTTCCTCGTCCGTCCGTCAGAGGGGAGTGCCCGCATTCCCTGTGTCCCTCCGTCAGAGGACTGTCCAGCATTCCCTGTGTCCCTCCTCAGAGGAGTGCCACATTCCCGTGTCCCTCCGTCAGAGGGAGTGCCACATTCCCTGTGTCCCTCTGTCAGAGGAGTGTCCACATTCCCTGTGTCCCTCTCTCAGAGGAGTGTCCAAATTCCCTGTGTCCCTCTCGTCAGAGGGGGGTGAGGATGTCCACATTCCCTGTGTCCATCCATCAGAGCATGTCCATTCCTGTCATCCTCAGCTGTGTCCACCTCCGTCAGAGTAGAGTCCCACAGTGTCCCACCGTCCGTCAGAGGGGAGTGTCCACATTCCCTGTGTCCCTGCGTCAGAGGGTTGTCCACATTCCCCGTGTCCCTCCGTCAGAGGGGAGTATCCACATTCCCCGTGTCCCTCCATCAGAGGGGTGTGTCGACATTCATTGTGACCCTCTGTCAGAGGGGAGTGTCGAAATTCCCTGTGTCCCTGCGTCAGAGGAGTGTCCACATTCCCCGTGTCCCTCCGTCAGAGGGGATTGTCCATATTCCCTGTGTCCCTCCGTCAGAGGGGAGTGTCGACATTCCCTGTGTCGCTGCGTCAGAGGAGTGTCCACATTCCCCGTGTCCCTCCTTCAGAGGGGAGTGACCATATTCCCTGTGTCCCTCTGTCAGAGGGGAGTGTCGACATTCCCTGTGTCCCTGCGTCAGAGGAGTGTCCACATTCCCCGTGTCCCTCCGTCAGAGGGGAGTGTCCATATTCCCTGTGTCCCTCTGTCAGAAGAGTGTCCACATTCCCTGTGTCCCTCCGTCAGAGTAGAGTCCACATTCCCTGTGTCCCTGCGTCAGAGGGGTGACACATTCCCCGTGTCCCTCTGTCAGAGGGGAGTGTCCACATTCCCTGTGTCCCTGCGTCAGAGGGGTGTCCACATTCCCCGTGTCCCTCCGTCAGAGGGGAGTATCCACATTCCCCGTGTCCCTCCATCAGAGGGGAGTGTCGACATTCCCTGTGACACTCCATCAGAGGGGAGTGTCGACATTCCCTGTGTCCCTCCATCAGAGGGGAGTGTCGACATTCCCCGTGACCCTCCGTCAGAGGGGAGTGCCCACTTTCCCCGTGTCCCTCCGTCAGAGGACTGTCCACATACCCTGTGTCCCTCCATCAGAGGAGTGTCCACATTCCCCGTGTCCCTCCGTCAGAGGAATGTCGACACTCCCTGGGTCCCTCCGTCAGAGGAGTGTCCACATTCCCCGTGTCCCTCCGTCAGAGGAGAGTGTTGACATTCCCTGTGTCCCTCCGTTAGAGGATTGTCTGCATTCCCCGTGTCCCTCCATCAGAGGAGTGTCCACATTCCCTGTGTCCCTCTGTCAGAGGGGAGTGCCGACATCCCCTGTGTCCCTCCGTCAAGGGGCATGTCCACATTGCCCGTGTCCCTCCGTCAGATGGGGGTGCTGACATTCCCCGTGTCCCTCCATCAGAGGGGAGTGTCAACATTCCCTGTGTCTCTCTCCGTCAGAGGAGTGTCCACATTCCCTCTGTCCCTCCGTCAGTGTAGAATCCACATTCCCGTGTCCCTCCATCAGAAGCGAGTGTCCACTTTCCCTGTGTCCCTCCGTCAGACGAGTGTCCACATTCCTCGTGTCCCTCAGTCAGAGGAGTGTTCACATTCCCCGTGTCCCTCCGTCAGAGGAGAGTATCGACATTCCCTGTGTCCCTCCGTCAGAGTAGCGTCCACATTCCCCGTGTCCCTCTGTCAGTGGGGAGTGTCCACATTCCCTGTGTCCCTGCGTCAGAGGGTTGTCCACATTCCCCGTGCCATTCGTCAGAGGGGAATATCCACATTCCCTGTGTCCCTCCGTCAGAGGGGAGTGTCGACATTCCCTCTGTCCCTCCATCAGAGGGGTGTCCACATTCTCTGTGACCCTCCATCAGAGGGGATTGTCCATATTCTCGGTGTCCCTCCGTCAGAGGGGAGTGTCGACATTTCCTGTGTCCCTCCGTCAGAGGGATGTGGACATTCCCTGTGTCCCTGCGTCAGAGGAGTGTCCACATTCCCCGTGTCCCTCTGTCAGAGGGAAGTGTCCATTTTCCCTGTGTCCCTCTGTCAGAGGGGAGTGTCGACATTCCCTGTGTCCCTGCGTCAGAGGAGTGTCCACATACCCCGTGTCCCTCTGTCAGAGGGGAGTGTCCATATTCCCTGTGTCCCTCTGTCAGAGGGGAGTGTCCATATTCCCTGTGTCCCTCTGTCAGAGGGGAGTGTCGACATTTCCTGTGTCCCTCCGTCAGAGGGATGTCGACATTCCCTGTGTCCCTGCGTCAGAGGGGTGTCCACATTCCCCGTGTCCCTCCGTCAGAGGGGAGTATCCACATTCCCCGTGTCCCTCCATCAGAGGGGATTGTCGACATTCCCTGTGACCCTCCATCAGAGGGGATTGTCGACATTCCCTGTGTTCTCCGTCAGAGGAGTGTCCACATTCCCCGTGACCCTCCGTCAGAGGGGAGTGCCCACTTTCCCCGTGTCCCTCCGTCAGAGGACTGTCCACATTCCCTGTGTCCCTCCATCAGAGGAGTGTCCACATTCCCTGTGTCCGTCCATCAGAGGAATGTCGA